>NW_011488223.1:361-1020 GCF_000754665.1 Bison bison bison
TTGACTAGACAGACCTTTGTTGACAAAGTAATGTCTCTGCTTTTTAATATGCTGTCTAGATTGGTCATAACTTTTCTTCCAAGAACTAAGAGTCTTTTTATTTCATGGCTGCAGTCACCATCTGCAGTGATTTGGGAGCCCAAAAAAATAAAGTCTGCCACTGTTTCCAGTTTCTCCATCTATTTGCCATGACGTGATGAACCAGATGCCATGATCTTAGTGTTCTGAATGTTGAGGTTTAAGCCAGCTTTTTCACTCTCCTCTTTCACTTTCATCTGAGCCCCTTTAGTTCTTCTTCACTTTCTGCCATAAGAGTGGTGTCATCTGCATATCTGAGGTTATTGATAGTTCTCCCGGCAATACTGATTTCAATTAGTGTTTCATCCAGCCCAGCATTTCTCATGATGCACTCTGCATATAAGTTAAATAAGCAGGGTGACAATAAACAGCCTTGACATACTACCTTTCCTATTTGGAACCAGTTTGTTGTTCCACGTACAGTTGTAACTGTTTCTTCCTAACCTGCATACAGATTTCTCAAGAGGCAGGTAAGGTGGTCTGGAATTCCCATCTCCTTCAGAATTTTCCACACTTTATTGTGATCCACACAGTCAAAGGCTTTGGCATAGTCAATAAAGCAGAAATAGATGTTTTTCTGG
>NW_011488223.1:4592-5523 GCF_000754665.1 Bison bison bison
AACAAAATTTAAAAAAAAAAAATTTTTTTTTTTTTTTGAGGGAAAGCTTTCATTTTTAAAATATTTGGCTGCCCTGGGTCTTAGTTGCTGCATGTCGAATCTAGTTCCCCAACCAGGGATCGAACCTGTGCCCCCTGCTTTTGTCTCTCAGAGTCTTAAGCCACTGGATGCAAAGGGGCTGCACTGGCTGCACCCATTTCCCAGCAGGATCCATTGGTTCCCAGACTCACTCTGCCTAAAATAAAGTCCACTTCTCAAGGCAAAAAGAGTCTGGAAAATTTTATGACTTGCCAAAACCAAAACAAGTTGACAGAAACCTTATTATTTGAGGTAATGGTAATTCCAAAGAGAACACTGTGAGCTTGCTCCCCCTCAGCCCTACCCCAGGTGCATAATCCTGTGAGCATTCACACAAAGAAGGGTTTGAAGGGAGAAGACAGAGGCACCTTGCTTACCATCTGCTGCAGGACGTGACTGCCTGTGGGGTTGTGGGTAGAATTCTCATCAAGAACATGTTCTGAGGAAGGAACAAGTTCTCATTCATGACACTAGTCATGATAGATTCCTGGCACATTTTCCCTTTGCCCTAAGCCTTTATCTAACAGGAAATAATTGCATAACACTGAATATTGTGCAAAGCAATGTCACTATCATCAAAGTGATTATCATCAAAGATTGTGAAAGGGTTAGGGTTCTTTCCAGAAATTTTCTACTTTCTTAATATTAAAAATTATGTTGCAGGGAGGGAAGGGTGGGAGGAAGAGATTGTTAGGGAGGTTGGGATGAACATGTACACACTGCTATATTTTAAATGGATAATTAAGGACCTACTGTTTAGCACATGAAACGCTGCTCAATATTATGTGGCAGCCTGGATGGGAGGGGAGTTTGGGGGAGAATAGTTACATGTCTACATATGGCTGAGCCCCTT
>NW_011488223.1:5623-6715 GCF_000754665.1 Bison bison bison
CATCACTGACTCGATGGACGTGAGTCTGAGTGAACTCTGGGAGTTGGTGATGGACAGGGAGGCCTGGCGTGCTGCGATTCATGGGGTTGTAAAGAGTCGGACATGACTGAGCGACTGATCTGATCTGATCTAATGAAGATAGTGGTGACCTGTCTCAAAAGAACCCAGGCACATACTGCTACACTCCACGTCCCCAACCCTGCAGCAGGCCATCACCGACCCACGCCTTTGCCGGAGACTCACGGACACCCACAGGCAAGTCTCCTGTGGGTGACTGTTCCTTTCTCTTGGGTCCAGGTGCACAAGGTTCTGTTGTGCCCTCCAAGAGTCTATTTCCCTGTCCCATGTAAGTTCTGGCAGCTCTATAGTGGGGTTAATGGCGACCTCCTCCTAGAGGGTTTATGCCATACCCACATCCAGAGCCCCTGTCCCTGCAGCAGACCACTGCCAACCTGTACTTCCACCAGAGACACTCAAACACAGTTCTGTCTCTGTGTCTGTCTCTGTCTCTGTCTCCATCTCTGTGTGGTCCCTGGGTCCTGGTGCGCACAAGGTTTGTTTGAGCCCTCTGAGCGTCTCTGGTGGAACCGAGGTTTGATTCTAAATACGAATTCGCCCCTCCTACCATCTTTCTGGTGCTTCTCCTTTGCCCTTGAACGTGGAGTAGCTCCTCACAGCTGCTCCAGTGCCTATCGTCTTACTGGGGCTTTTCTGACCTTGGACGTGGGGTATCTCTTCTCTGCCGTTTGCCCCTCCAGAGCCACACAGCCACTGCTCGCCACTCCAGCACTGCCTAATTCCCACAATAACCTTATAAATCATTGCTGTTATAATTATTCCCATTCATAGACAAAGAAAGAGAAGCATCGGGAATTTCAGTGACTCATCAGAGGCTATTTGTCTCTAAGTCATAGAAGCAGAATCCAAACATGGGCTTTGAGTTTCCACCCAGGAAAAGGAAAGAAAATTCTACATACAAACCCCATTCTTAATATAATGATATTTAAAGTACCGGGTGAGTAAATGTAGTTTCTTTTTTACAACAACAAAATTTAAAAAAAAAAAAAAATTTTTTTTTTTTTTTTTTTTTTG
>NW_011488223.1:8615-11607 GCF_000754665.1 Bison bison bison
ACGGAGAAGTCAATGGCACCCCACTCCAGTACTTTTGCCTGGAAAATCCCATGGACGGAGGAGCCTGGTAGCTGCAGTCCATGGGGTCACGAAGAGTCCGACACGACTGAGCGACTTCCCTTTCACTTTTCACTTTCAGGCATTGGAGAAGGAAATGGCAACCCACTCCATTGTTCTTGCCCGGAGAATCCCAGGGACGGGGGAGCCTGGTGGGCTGCTGTCTATGGGGTCGCACAGGGTCGGACACGACTGAAGCGACTTAGCAGCAGCAGCAGCATAGTTAGTTATCTCCCACTTTTTGAAACCCCATCGACTGTACCCCGTCAGGTTCCTCTGTTCGTCTAGTTATCCAGGCAAGAATACTGGAATGGATTGCCATTTCCTCCTCCAGGGGATCTTCCTGACCCAAGGATTGAACCCAAGTCTCTTACATCTCCTGCATTAGCAGGTGGATTCTTTACCACTGCACTACCTGGGAAGCCCGTTAATTCATACATTAAATTCCAAATTTTAATGGCACCATCATGTTTGCCTAGTAAATATCCAGAATGTAATCAAGAGCTCTAACACTGTTGTATCCATATTAAAGAAGAGGCATCAATGGGAAGCTGAGGAAAGAAGCTGGACTAAGAGTCGGAAAATTTGAAATGAAATTTGTTGTATCAATTTGGAGGCAAAGCATTGTAATGAAAATACTGACTTTGATAGCCTTTATAGAACTAATTACTTTAATTAATTGCTTCTCTGTTATTGAGGTTTCCTTTGTTGGGGCTGCAAAGTCTGATACATAGGCCAGCATCTTTCTGTTACATTAATTCCTCAGATTCAGTCTTTTGATGTATTGCAATTTTCTTAAACTCCAAAATCCTTCAGTTATCAAAATGATTGCTAAGTAGCTAAGTATTGCTTTGATGCTTTCAATTTTAATGCTCTGGCTTAAATTTTGTAAGCAGTATGCTCTATTCATCCCTCCATTCTACAAGAAAGCTCTTTAGCTAAAGCTTATGCAAAGCTTTTCAATCTACAAAACAGAATCTGTTTCCTTGACTGTCTCTCTCAACTATAGTGAGATCCAGACCAAAATATTTGAAGAGAAATGTTACTGGACAGGATTTCTTCAAATGCATTAGCTTTGAATTAAATATTTCATTCTAGTTTGTAGAGATAAGAATATTGCAGGTTCACAAAAGGTACCCATATAACTGACTTTCTATGGACAGATATCAGATTATTTTACAGTGTATGTAAATGTCTTTTAATTTTTAAAAGAATAACATAGTTCTCAGTTTATGATGATGTAAGTACAGTCATAAATGCTGACAAGGGAATGAGGACAGAAATTTGTCAAATGGAATAAGATAAAGAAAAGGAAACATTCCCATACAGAGAAGGAAAGTTTTAAGAAAGAAAAAAAAAAAAAGAATTTAAACGATGATATAAGAAAGTGACAAAATGAGAGAAATAAACAAGATTGGCTTTTCCAGGAAAAGATATGACAAATGATAAATTAAAATTTTGAGTGATGTCAACACCTAGTTAGTAGGAGGGATTTTTTTAACAGCTTTATCAAGATATAGTTTACACACTAGAAAATTCATCCATTTAGAGTATAAGTCAGTGACTTTTAGTATATCCAGAGTTTTGTAACCATCACCGCAGGAATATTTTCATTATCCCCTCCAAAAATCTGTACCCATTTGCTGTCACCCCAAAGCCCCCTTCTCCCCAGGGAGGGATTTTTTGATAAGACAGCTATCTCATATTTATTTGCTCCCTAGGTTCTCCAGACCAGACCAGCTTTCATTACATTCTTTGCTAAAAGAGCAACTCTCAACCAGAAGGAAAGATCAATAGCAATCAGGCCCAGAGAAAACATGGTCCTTGTGCAGACAGGTATCCATCTACAAGCTTGGGAAGAAACTGAGTGTATCTAAGTTTCATTATGCTCAGCTACTATCATTTATAGGATATCTAAATTGATGGTACTCAACACATGCTTGTGGCTTCCCTGTGGCTCAGTTGGTAAAGAATTCACCTGCAATGCAGGAGACCTGGGTCTGATCCCTGGGTTGGGAAGAACTTTTGGTGAAAGAAATGGGAAGCTACTCCAGTATTCTTGCCTGGAGAATTCCATGGACAGAGGAGCCTGGAGGGCTACAGTCCATGAGGTCGCAAGAGTCAGATATAACTCAATGACTAAACCACCACCACCAATACATGCTTAGCAAATCAGTCATATTAAAATCCATTAGAAAGGTTGCTTAAAATATAAAATAAAAATATGGATTAAAGTGCTCACTTCAGCAGCATGTACACTAAAATCTGGGTGTGCCCCTCTAAAGCCCAGATTTGGGTCTTCCCTGGTGGCTCAGACAGTAAAGAATCTGCCTGCAATGTGAGAGATCCAGGTTCGATCCCTGGATTGGAAAGATCCTCTGGAGAAAGGAATGGGCATCCCACTCCAGTATCTTGCCTGGAGAATCACATGGACAGAGGAGCCTGACAGGCTACTGTCCATGGGGTCGCAAAGAGTTAGACATGACTGAACAACTCTGACTCACTCATACTAAAATTAGAACAATACAGAGAAGATTAGCATGACCCCTAGATAAGGAGAACACACAAATTCATGAAACATTTCATTTTTTCACAGATATATGCTTCTTTTCTGTACATTAAATATATGGCGCTCTTCATGTCAATCATACTAAAAAAAAAGGAACTTGAAAATATAGATTATGCATCATAAAGGCAAAATATTTAGTTTCAATAAGTATGGAGTGGGAGACCTTGGAAACTGTATTTTTAAAGAGCTCCTTAGGTGATTCTAATAATAATCAAGTTTTAAAATCACTGACAGTTTGTATAAATGTATAAGCTAACAGCTGAACTGTAAGTAAAACAGCAATAAAGTATATCAATGTGGTGGATTCATGTTGATATATGGCAAAACCAATACAATATTGTAAAGTTACCTGTGGCGGATTCATTT
>NW_011488223.1:14007-14645 GCF_000754665.1 Bison bison bison
TTCACACTGTTCTCCATAGTGGTTGTACTAGTTTGCATTCCCACCAACAGTGTAAGAGGGTTCCCTTTTCTCTGCACCCTCTCCAGTATTTATTGCTTGTAGACTTTTGGATAACAGCCATTCTGACTGACGTGAAATGGTACCTCATTGTGGTTTTGATTTGCATTTCTCTGATAATGAGTCATGTTGAGCATCTTTTCGTGTGTTTGTTAGCCATCTGTATGTCTTCTTTGGAGAAATGTCTGTTTAGTTCTTTGGCCCATTTTTGATTGAGTAGTTTATTTTTCTGGAATTGAGCTGCAAGAGTTGCTTGTATATTTTTGAGATTAATTCTTTGTCAGTTGCTTCATTTGCTATTATTTTCTCCCATTCTGAAGGTTGTCTTTTCACCTTGCTTATAGTTTTTTTGTTGTGCAGAAGCTTTGACATTTAATTAGGTCCCATTTGTTTATTTTTGTTTTTATTTCCAACATTCTGGGAGGTGGGTCATAGAGGATCCTCCTGTGATTTATGTCAGAGAGTGTTTTGCCTATGTTCTCCTCTAGGAGTTTTATAATTTCTGGTCTTACGTTTAGATCTTTAATCCATTTTGAGTTTATTTTTGTGTATGGTGTTAGAAAGTGTTCTAGTTTCATTCA
>NW_011488223.1:14745-29751 GCF_000754665.1 Bison bison bison
TTGCCATTTCCTTCTCCGATGCATGAAAGTGAAAAGTGAAAGTGAAGTCGCTCAGTCGTGTCCGACTCTGTGCAACCCCATGGACGGCAGCCCACCAGGCTCCATCGTCCATGGGATTTTCCAGGCAAGAATAGTGGAGTGGGTTGCCATTTCCTTCTCCAATGCATGAAAGTGAAAAGTGAAAGTGAAGTCGCTCAGTCGTGTCCAACTCTTAGCGACCCCATGGACTGCAGCCCACCAGGCTCCTCCATCCATGGGATTTTCCAGGCAAGAGTACTGGAGTGGGGTGCCATTGCCTTCTCTGAAGGTGTCCATAGGTGCGTGGATTTACCTCTGGGCTTCCTGTTGCTTTTAAAAACAAAGTATAAGAATGCAATAAGTCAGAAAGAGAAAAACAAATATCATATATTAATGTATATACATGGAATCTATAAAAATGATATTGATGAATCTCTCTACAGGGAAGGAATGGAGATGCAGACATAGAGAAGGGACTTGTGGATACAGTTGGGGAAGGAGCAAGTAGGATGAATGGAGAAGGTAGCCTTGACATATGTACATTACCATGTGTAAAATGGATAGCTGGTGAGAAGTTGCTGTATAACAGGGAGCCCAGCTTGGCCCACTGTGATGATCTAGAGGGGATGGGATGGGGACAGGGGAAGGAGGCCAAGAAGGAGGGAAAATATGTGCAATTATGGCTGACTCTCATTGTTGTACAGAAACCAACACAATTTCGTAAAGCAATTTTCCTCCAATTAAAAATACAGTTTTAAAAAATATTGCTCTGAATGTCCCATTTCTGTTAATGTGAATTTTCATTTCATTCTGCTTATGCCAGTGATTCTAACAGCACCTCCCCCAGTGTACACTAAGTGACAAGGACACCTCCACTCTCACCCACTCACAGTTGCTCAATGTTCTGTAAACATATTTTTCATGGGAAGCAGCAGTTTAGAAATATGTCCAAAGGTTATAATGTCTTTCATAGGTTTTTTTTTAAATAACTTTGAGATTTAAAAAAATCTGTTTTCCGTACAATTAGCATGAGAATTATCAGCAATTACAAAGTTAACTCTTTTCACATCTATGTGTTCACCTCTCTTCCTAGTTTATGTCAAAATTTAATGCTATTATTATAGTCAAAAGTTAGCTTTTGTTCCTTTTCACCTAACAGTAAGTAATTAAAGATTTTATGTTGTGATAAGGTATTCCTATTTTGGTGGATGTGTAAGATAGATTCTACCAAGGCAATATATAGCATGTGTCTTCAGTTATCAAACATTGCAGTTCATCTGAAGTTTTATGAATATTAATTTTTGCTTTAGTGAATGACTAGAGGAAATGCCAGGTCAGTCAGATCCAACTCTTTGCGACGCCATGGACCATAGAGCCTGCCAGGTTCCTTTGTCCATGGGATTCTCCAGGCAAGAATACTGGAGTGGATTGCCATGCCCTTCTCCAGGAGATCTTCCCGACCCAGGGATCGATCCCATTTCCTTGAGAGGCAGGTTCTTTACCACTAGCTCCACCTGGGAAGCCCTTAGTGAGTGATTGGGTGAAGTAAAGTGAAGCGAAGTCGCTCAGTCATGTCCGACTCTTTGCAACCCTGTGAACTGTAGCCTACCAGGCTTCTCAGTCCACAGAATTTTCCAGGCAAGAGTACTGGAATGGGTTGCCATTTCCTTCTCCAGGGGATCTTCCCAACCTAGGGATCAAACCCGGGTCTCCCGCACTGCTGGCAGACGCTTTACCATCTGAGCCACCAGGGAAGCCAAGAGTGATTGGATAGTTGTGTGCAATTTTACTCTTTATGTGGGAATTTCTTGGATGAGTCAATTACACTTGGTGTTTGAAACTATGAATTTTAAATATCAGTTATGTAAAACAAATTGTTCTAGGCACAAAAGAAAAAAGAGTTTCTAAGATTTAAAAGAAAACCTGGAAAGACAGTTTTACTATTAATAATAATAACAAACATGTATATAGCTTTCACTCTATGCCAGACACTTTCTAAGTACTTTTAAGTATGTCAAACTAAATCTAATCCTTGGAGGGCTACTCTTAAGCAACTTTATAGATAAACTAAAGCCCTGAGAGGTTAAGTAATTTGTTCAAGAGGTAACAGTGAGGAACCTGGGATTCTTTCCAAGGTGTTTGACAATTGAGTCTATTCTCTTAAGTACTTTGTCATCCTGCTTTGAGGTCAGTTAGAATATTCTCATATTGTATTTTCAGAGTATTTCTTTCCAAATGCTTTTCCTGCTTATACAACAACACTTTAGCCAAGAAAGTTTACCAGCTTATTTTATTTATTTTTTCACTCAACAAATATTTACTGTCTATTAAACTGATGACTGGAATTTCATTACTCTATTTTCATTCATGTGAGTTACATGGCTACCTACTATTAAAAGTTGGAATACTATAACATTGATCTTTGGCTTTGACATTTGGCTAGACAGAATCTGCCATAAGGTTCGGTTTTGGCCTCAATGTATTTCAACATCATTTTGAAACCCCTGAAATTGTGCATGACCAATAAACTTATGATCTTTGTAGGTAATAAGTCTATAAAATCTCTACCATAATGTTGATAATTCAATCAAAACACATGATCTGTGGGTTTATTTTAATATTATGATATTTACTTATAATATGTGTTTTAGATATATCTTAGAGTGAAAAGCTTGTTTGTCTTTTACAAAAACAAATCCAAAATATTGATATTTGCGCAAAGTCTCTTAAATCAAGGAATCATGAACCCATTGTAGCTCATAAGCCCTCATACATCCAACTGTCTTAAATATATTTCTGGTATTAAAAATGTATGCCATTTAAAATGGGTACTTTTGACTCATTTTGAAATTTTCTGTACTCATTTATTATAGTGGTGGGAGGTAAAAGTAATAAAAGTTTTCATTTTTAAACCTCACCTCTTTCTTCCTCAACTCTTGTTAGTGTTTATATTGCCCCTGAGAGTTGCATAAGAACAAAGGAGAGAGCATAGAAAGAAACACTGAATCCAGGAAACAAATACCCAGCAAAACTCTTCATCTTAGAATTCAGAAATGGGATTTTAACTTATCTTAGAATTTGGAAGTGGGATAATTGTCATACAAATGTACATTTATGAGTTTATTAGACTTAAAAGTGAAATAATATTTTTCCTATCAGTCATAAATCTAACTTGACTGCTTATCTTGACAATGAAGCCTAGCTTTGAAAATCAGATTATTTGTAGGCACTTTCTAGAAATATAATTATGCAAGTCATAGTTTTGACAATAATAAAAAGCACTTTGAGGTTTTATATTGATAAAAGTATATTTAAATTAATAATATTTAAATTTTGCCAAAGTTATATCAGGTGATTCTAAGTAGAAGAATAGCAATTAGTAACCATTTATAAGTGCCTTTTTTGCAATGTTTCTAGACAATGAGAACGAGAATGACTAATAACTAATCCAAATCCTTTTGCAATTGACCTAGTTCCCAGTGGTGTGCTTTCAGTAGAATTAAAAAAGTCATACTTGATTCGTCAGCTGATAGGTAATTAAGCTGCAGTATTCTTGCCTGGAGAACCCAATGGACAGAGGAGCCTGGCGGGCTGCAGTCCATGCAGTCGAAAAGAGCTGGACACAACTGAAGCAACTAAGCACAGCACAGCACAGGTAATTAAAATTCTTTTTCAATGATGATTACAATGTGACCTTTGGCTTTTAACTTAGATAATTAAATATTCAAATGATGATATTATAACAGAACTTCTTGTGTTTTTTTCCTATTTTAGAAAAATATTTATTTTATTTGGTTGCACTGGATCTTAGTTGCAGCATGTGGGATCTTAGTTCCCTGACCAGGGATGGAATCTGGGCCCCCTGTATTGGGAGCATGGAGTCTTAGCCACCAGGCCACCAAGGAAGACCTCTATCTCTCTTTATGTGAACAAGACTTCTTGGTGCTTGCATCTATAGAATAAGTAGAATAGGAATAGTATAGAATAGAAATATAGGAGAGTAGAACATAGGAGAATAGAAAACATAGCAAGAGGATAGGTGAGATGTGTGTCAATCTAGCAGTAAGTCATATTCATCCAAGGACACATGATCCGATTGGAGGACCCAGATGGATGGAATATACAATTAATTTCATTTTTTAGAAATGACTTTCAAACAAAATTTTTCTTGTGTTTAATATTATTGAAATTATAGTAGCTATATATAGTTTTGATAAAGAATATATTGACCATACTTATAATGATAGCTTGATCTAGAAAAATCTATTACTACTCAGAACTGGATAGGTACAAGAACGTCTTTTATAGTTTTGATTATCTTTAGTTTCAGAAATGTATGATAGAGTGATCTTTAAAATATATTGAAGCAGTACTTCACCAGTGGTCCAGTGGTTAAGACTTCACATTCTAACGCAGGGGGTGCAGGTTCAATCCCAGGCCAGGGAGCTAAGATCCCACACGTCTTGAGGCCAGAAAAATGTATAAAAAGAAGTAATATTATAAAAAATTCAATAAAGACTTTAAAAATGATCCACATCAAAAAAAAATCTTTTAAAAAATAAAATATATTGAAGCATAAAATAACAAGGTAAAATTATGTGGGAAATAAGAATGGAAATACAAGATTTAACAGAAACAAGAATGATGCTAAAATTTCCAACTTTTAAAAGAATAGATCATGTTGTTTTAAATGGATAATGGTAGGCAATAAATGACTGCAGTATTTACATTTCACTGAATACATTTTCAAAATGGTATTTCACTTTATTTTTAAAATATCAGTATTTATATTTTTTGTTATCTTACTCATAATGAGAAGTTTTAGAAGCTAAGCATGTGTGAAAGGTTACATGCTTAATAAAATTCTTTTGGGAATATAAGGAGGAAAAAGATTGAAGACCACAAAAATATGTAATATAAGCATTAGCAGAGAATGTAGAGAACATACTGTTTATGCTCTATGATAAACATTTTAAATGTATCTACTATCATTTTCAATTAAAAATCACAACAATGAAGTTTTATAATACTTCAGATTTATTCTTCTACTCTAGAAATTTAAACTGTAATGGTGATTTTGCTTCATCAAAATGCAGATTTTTATACTTAGTCGTTAGGCATTTGGCCAAAGTAAGGGATTGGTATATATCCAAAAAAGTACAATTATGCCTATGAAAAGTTACTTGGAGCCTTCTTAAAAATCATTTATTATCTATTGTAAATTACTTTATTCCATATTAAGCTGGCAGAGAATGAAGATATTTATTTATGGCAGTGTAGGAATGCAGGATGGAAATGGAAAGAGCATAGTTTCTAATGAGAAAAGAAACCAAATGAAGCTAAAGCATTTTATCTTCATTCAGCAAGCATTTGCCAGGTACCAAGGCCTCACACAATGTATTATTACAGTTTATTTAACCTAGCATTATATCACTAATAGTTTATTATCATCATTGGAATTATATTTTTTAAATTAATCTTTATTGGAGTGTAGTTGATTCATAATGTTGTCTTAGTTTCTGTTTATAGCAAAAGTGAATCAATTTTACATATACATATATCCACTCTTTTTTAGATTTTTTTTTCCCTCATGGATCATTACAGAGTACTGAGTAGAGTTCCCTGTGCTACACTGTGGGTTCTTATTAGTACCTATTTTATATACAGTAGTGTGTATGTCGATCCCAATTTCCCAGTTGATCCCTTCCCCCTCCCCCTGTGCTGTCCCCCTTGGTAACTTTGTTTTCTACATCTGTGATTCTATTTCTGTTTTGTAAATGAGTTCATTTGTACCATCTTTTTAAAGATTCTAAAGGTTATTTTCTTAGAAGATAAAATTAATTGATTGGCTTTATATTCTAGACGTTAAATGAACTAAGAAACTATAATAATGTATTACATGGGTTCATTTTATTTATAAATAAGTATAAAGATAGCTATAAAAAGTGAAAACTAAGCTTTCAAACAATGGAGAGATTATCTTTATATTTATTTTGTTTAAAATTCTGGGATAAATTTTCCTTTGTTTCGTTAATGAACTCTATCGGTTGACACTCAGGGAATGTGTGCTGTTCCCTGGACTTCCAGGAAAAGATCTGTGTTATGTATTTACATAAGTAGCTCTTAATTTCATCAAATCATATCATTTATTTTGATTTATTTTCTTAAAGATGTTTAAAGTTGCTGATTAATGACCACAACTAATGTAGTCTCAACATGCTATTTTTCATGCCCTTTGAAAATCTGAGCAAGTGGATTGAAGTGATCTGCAATTGATTTTTTTATACTGGAAGTAGTTAATATGTTACAAAAATAAATGGTTGGCCGTTTACTTTCACTACCCATCAGGTAAAATAAAAACCAGGGATTCTGGAATAAGAACAGAGTTCAAGGAATCAAAGACTCAGACTCCCATTCTTTCCTGTTCCTCTCTACACCATGAGGGGACATCAACTGCCTAATCCAGTCTTGATTCTGCTTTTCTTGCTCCTTCCCAGAGATGCTTCAGCTACCTCCAAACCGTAAGCAACATTTCCAGAAAATTCTATTCCCCTCCTCTCTCCCATTCTGTTATCCATTTCTTGATGTCTGCCTTTTTATTTCCTAATTCTCTATGAAATTATCTGCTGTTGAAAAGCATTGAAAAATGATTACCACAGGTGGTAAAAGGTATACTCCAGGTCCAGAAAACTCAGAGACACAAGGTAATAATATTTGTGAAATATTTGTGAAGCAAATATTCCATCATCCAAGATGATGGAATTCTACATATTCACCAAATAAAAATATATAATTCCTACCCAAAAAAAGAGATAAATTCTTTATTGGCTAATGAAAAAGGCTGCAGTGTCTTGTCTTTGTCATTGCAAAGTGACATAGTATCTTTGTCTCCTCCAAGTCATGGGTTCCCAAGATGGATGAGACCTAAAGACAAGCCAGGATTTGTGTGTTAAGTCACTCAATCTTTCACCAAATCTTTAAAGGCTAACATTAGACTTTGAGAACATACAGATCAACAAAATGTGGGCTGTGACCTCAGTACCTCATAGTATAAAAGAGAGAGAGAGAGAGATGGTGCACAGAGAATGAAATAAAATGCAAAAACAGAACCAGGATTCTGTGGGAATTGTTGTTGTTCAGTTGCTAAGTTGTATCCAACTCTGCGACCCCATGGACTGTAGCCCGCCAACGTCCTCTGTCCAAGGGGATTTCCAGGAAAGAATACTGGACTGGGTTGCCATTTCCTCCTCCAGGGGATCTTCCTGGATCAGGGAACAAACCCTCATCTCCTGAGTCACTAGGGAAGCCCTCTGTGGGAATACTGACAAATAATACCTAACTCCTCATGGGAACGTATATAAAGGAAGGGGCATCACCAAAGTCTACATAAGGAAGTTGTTTTTGAGATGAGTCTTATGAAGCAAATAGAAGTTTTCCAGCTAGACCAGGACACTTCAGACAGACCGACAAGCATGAGCCACCAGAGCATCACAGAGTTCAGTATTTTGGGCTTTTCTAAATGATAGATAAACAGCAACAGAGGGATGATATTTTCTTCTGGGTGTACGTGGTAACACATCTGATGATTAGCCTAGTTTGTCTTCTATCTGCAGAGAGTGGAAGAAAGAAAAGAGCTAAGGTTGCATCCGAAACAGTATTGAAAATAGATTCAGTTCCTCTCCATGAATTGTTACCTCTTTAATGTTTCCTGAAACAAAGTGACCTCTGATACCATCATACGAAACCCAAGACCACATACAGACAGATTCTCTTACTGGTTGCAATAATAATTAATTAATTAATAATATCATTTGTTAATAAATTAAATGGAGAAGGAAATGGCAAAGTGTTTTGAGAGGACTGTTGACATATAACTGAGAATTAAAGTTGTATTAAAGTGTACAACACACATATATATTGTGAAAGGATTTTCCCCATTGACCTAACTAATCTATTACATAGATTAATCTAATGATTTATCTAGCACATCTGTCTCTCAGCTATCTACTTTTGAGGGAGAGGTAAGAACATTTAATTTCTGATCTCTGAGCAAATTGCAGTTACATAATACAGTTATCAGCCATAGTCACCATGTTAGATATTATATCTTCAGCTCTTATTACCTCATAAATGACAGTGTATGCCCTTTTACCAGCATATTCCTGTTTCCCTCTACCTCCCAGCCATTGGAAAGCACTTTTCTACTCTCTGTTTCTAAGTTTGACTTTAAAAAAAAAAGATTCCTCATGTAAGTGATACCAGGCATAATTGTCTTTCTCTGGTTTATTTCACCTAGCACTGTGCCCTCAAGGGCCATCTATGTTGTCACAAAGGGCAGAATTTCCTCCTTTTTTTAAGGTCGAATACTATTCGTGTATGTGTGTGTATGTGTGATCACATTTTCTTGGTTCATTGAAAATTTCTAATTTAGAGAATTACCTCTATCCAAAATGTATAACAACTTATGGAGTGCTTATCCATAGCTTACAAATAGGTTTACTAATGTGGAAATAGTAAATTTTCACAACACTGGAGAAATGTATGGGTGTTTTAACTTGGTGGGGGGTTCTGAGTTTCTAAGGTCTATACTCCTTGCCACTCCTGCTGAAATCTAACTTGGTTCTGTGACTGATGAAGATAGCAAAGATTATCTAGAAAACAACCACAATAACCCCTCCATGGCTGACCCAGACCCCTCTTCTCCACAGGCAGTACCTGGTGCTGGTCCCATCACAGCTGTATGCTGGTGTTCCTGAGAAGGTCTGTGTCCTGCTGAATCACCTGAATGAGACAGTGGCATTGACAGTAACTCTGGAATATGAGACGGAGGGCAGGAATCTCCTCACAGACCTGGAGGCGAAAAACTCCTTCTACTGCAGCTCCTTCACGGTCAGCATTCCTCCTTGGGGGAAGGGAAATCATTACAGAGAGAGCACATTAGTTGATGCCTTAGGTTCTGACCCCCAACAATTAAAAAATGGCAGCTTGGTGCTCTGTGATGACCTTGATGGGTGGGATAGGGGTGGAAGGGAGGTCCAAGAGAGAGGGGATATATGTATGTATATAGTTGATTAACTTTGTTGCCCAACAGAAACTAACACAACATCATCAAGCAATTATACTCCAATAAAAAATAAAATACAAAAAAGAAAAATGAGGAGTACAGAGTGAATTTCAAACAAGTCTAAAGATAAAATTTCTACTGAATATACTTTCATAATATTTACAAACAGAACTGATACAATATACAAAAGATAACAATGGTTATAAGAAGGATTTTGTTTGTTCTTAAAGCAAACTTTGAAGGTAAATCATATTCATGCCTTTATAGATATAAACACAGATTCATAAAGTTTAGTGACTTATCTAAGTTCTCCCAGATGGTTGACGGTTAATGTACTGTCCTTGTAACCTTTTACTAACTTAAAGTATTAAAAAGTTAATCATACCAGCTTACTACCAATGATAATATACAGTGCTACTTTTGACTGTTAGAAAATAAATTTTAAAAATTATTTTAATACTACCATATTACTGTCAAAATGAGAACTTGTTATTTCCTTCATTGTCATGACTAGTTGAAGAATTATTTCATTTTTATTGCAATGACATTTCTCCTTTAATCAATTTAATAAATTGCTGCCTTCATGTTACACACTCATATTAATCTATAAAGCAGGGCACATTCCATTTGACCCTGAAAAAATGAAAGCGAAAGTATCTGTTTCTCAGTCATGTCCAGCTGACTCTTTGTGACCCTGTGGTCTGTAGCCCACCAGGCTCCTCTGTCCATGGAATCTCCAGGCAAGAATCTTAGAGTGGATAGCCATTCCCTTCTCCAGGAGATCTTCCTGACCCAGGGATCAAACCTGTGTCTCCTGCATTGCAGGTGGATTCTTTACTGTCTGAACCACCAAGGAAGCCTAGCCCTTACTAATTCCCACGGGACTAACTAGAGAAATGAGAAAGTCACAAAAGCTGAGACACTCAGAAGTGGATCTGGACAGATTCTTCAGCTCATTTCTGTTTTACAGATTCCGGATTCTTTTCCCTTCGCATTCATAACCGTGCAGGTGCAAGGACCAACCCAGAACTTCATAAAGAAGAAGCCAATATACATTACAAAAGCAGAAAGCCTAGTCTTTGTCCAGACAGACAAACCCATCTACAAGCCAGGACAGACAGGTATAAGGAACTAAACAAGCAAAGGCAATCTGAAGGGTTGGAGGTGTAGTTCTCTGTTACCTTTTGGAAATCCTGGCACATTGTTATTTGTGTTACCACCCTGAATTTCCATTGGCGGCTTTCATGAGAAAAATCTCTGTGTTTCAGTGCAATTCCGCATTTTCTCTGTGGATGTCAACTTTCACCCTTTGAATGAAACGGTAAGTCTCATAGCAATGGCTATTTTGCTGTTGTTCAGTCGCCAAGTTGTGTCTGACTCTTTGCAACCCCATGAACTGCCTCACACCTGCTTCCCTGTCCTGCACTAACTCCCAGAGTTTGCTCAAGTTCATGTCCTTTGAGTAAGTGATGCTATCTAACCATCTCCTACTCTGTCGCCCTCTTCTCCTTTGCCTTCCATCTTTCCCAGCAGTAAGACTGGCAGAAAAAAAAAAAAAAAAAAAAAAAAGCCAAAATGTAAAATCTGTTCTTTGGAGAACCTGAGACCAATATGAGATACTTAAACCTACCACAGAAAGTTCTCCAAAGCATATGGCTACTGGAGTATAAGGGAGATAAGTTCATCAACTACATTCTTAAAGTTAATTAAATATTCGGTTGAAATTATCTCCTTAAAGACTCAATTATTCTAAATGAACAAAAGAAAATAAATGCATTTGATATCTCTCTTAAGAGAAATGGAGAATTTCTCACAGATGAAAGTCAGCTGCCAAATAAAACTCATTATTTGGACCTTTTTACACAAATCTAGGTTACATTACTTCATAAAAGGAAATCATGATTTCTTTTCTGTTTGTTCTTTTTTTTAAGAATTTTTTTCCATCTCTTAAAAAAAAAATTTATCCATGTTTGGTTATGCTAGGTCTTTGTTGCTGCTCAGACTTTTCTCTAGTTGTGGAGAGCGGGGGCTGCTCTCTAGCCGCAGTGCACAGGCGTCTCATTGCGGTGCTTCTCTTGTTGCAGAGCACAGGCTTTAAGGTGCATGCGCTTAGTAGTTATGGTTCCCAGGCTCTAGAGCACAGACTCAATAGTTGGTGCACACAGGTTTAGTTGCCTCACAGCATGTGGGATCTTCCCAAATAAGGGATTGAAACTGTCGCCTTCACTGGCAGGTGGATTCTTTACCACTGAGCCATCAGGGAAGCCCCCATCATTTCTTCAGAGACTATGTCCCAGACTGAACATATGAAGTGTTATGACTCAAACAGGGCCACATTTCCTCATCCAGACAAGAACTGAATAGGCTCAACTTCCTTCTGGTCCAAATACTGTTTTAATGCTGGTGTCACAGTTTTGTCTTTCTATACTCTGTCTCACATTCACCCTATTTGTTTTCTTTTCAGTTCCTGGTGGTTTATATTGAGGTAGGTAATAGCTTGTGTCTCTCTCTTGGGATGAGGCCTCACTGTGAGTTATATTAACTTTCCTCTTTCCACTTTCTCCTTCCCCACTGCCACTTCTTCAGAACTAAATAAATACTGTTTTCCCTGTCTCTCATAAATCCTGGGGAGAGTGGATAAGATGTCAATGAAATAACAAAATGCCCTGAGATGATGCAACGTAGTGGCTCTTCCAATATTTCTGACTGAGATAGTATGCATAATCACAAAAAGAGGTACTATCACCTGTCATATCTCAGCTGGGCAAGTTGCCCTTTTCTAGTCTAGAATTCTTACAAACCTTTGCTAATACGTCTGGTGCCAATTTACCAACCAGCTAATTAGCCTGCTTCCCATGTCATCCTCCCTGAAAAGCTGTTCTACTCAAAACTATATATTTCAATTGCTTCAATATACTTGTGATGCTTTTACATATAGAACCCCAAAAGGAACCGGATTTTCCAATGGCCCAGTTTCAAATTGCAAGGGGGACTCAGTCAGCTCTCTTTCCCACTCTCAGTGGAGCCCGCACTGGGTCCCTACAAGGTGGTACTGCTGAAGGAGCCTGGGAAAAGAATAGAGCACTCTTTTGAAGTGGATGAATACGGTAAGAATTCTACACACGTCAAACACATGTATGACATTAAAGAATACAAGATTGGATCATTTTTATATGTAGTGACAAGCAAAAATCTAGCATATAACAATCAAAAAGTAGCAAGAATTTTTATTTATCTAAATATTTGCCAAACACTTCATGCACTATCTCATTAAATCCTTACAATAGCCCTCTGAGGCAGATACTATACCATCTCTATTTTACAAATGAGTATATTGATACTAGAGAAGTGAAAAATTTACCAAAATCATGGAGCCAAGAGGCATAAGAGATTTTAATAGTTCCAACTGACCCTATTCAAACATAAATTATTAACCAATATATTGTGTTATCTACATGCATCTCTTGATCTATATCTTATAACAGGATGTATTTTCTGGGATTGCATCCTTGCTGTCTGTAACCTACGTGTAATTTACGCTAATAATAGTTCTCAGACATTGAAACCATCTTATTAGTTATCAATTATGTAGAATTTCTAATGTAAGTTAAATACATCATGCTGTGGATAAGGAGTTGTTGTTGTTCTACTGCTAAGTCATGTCCAACTCTTTGTAACCCAATGGACTGCAGCATGCCAGGCTTCCCTGTCCTTCACTATCTCCTGGAGCTCACTCAGACTCAAGTCCATGGAGTCAGTCATGCCATCCAACTATCTCATCCTATGCCTGCTCTTATCCTCCTGTCCTCAATCTTTCCCAGCATCACAGCCTTTTCCAATGAGTCAGCTCTTCACATCAGGTAGACAAAGCATTGCAGTTTCAGCTTCAGCATCAGTCCTTCCAATGAATATTCAGGTTTGATTTCTTTTAGGACAGACTGATTTGATCTCCTTGCTGTCCAAGGGACTCTCAAGAGTCTTCTCTAATACCACAGTTTGAAAGCATCAGTGCTTCCATGCTCAGCCTTCTTTATGGTCCAACTCTCAAACCCATACATGACTACTGGAAATACCATAGCTTTGACTATACAGGCCTTTGTCAGCAAAGTGATGTCTCTGCTTTTTAATACACTATCTAGGTTTTTCATAGCTTTTCTTCCAAGGAGCAAGCAGCTTTTAATTTCATGGCTACAGTCACCATCTGAAGTGATTTTGAAGCCCAAAAATATAAAATCTGCCACTATTTCCACGTTTTCTCCATCTGTTTGCCATGAATAGGAGACTTATCACAAAAACAGGATTCTCCAGTCTCACCAGAACTGCCATGAGAATTATGGAACAGGGATTAACTATAGGAACAACTAACCTTATATACAACTGTGTGGGAGAGGCTGGAAAAGTCAAGAGTCCCGCAGGAGGAGTTGGTGGATCTGAGGAAATCACTAACCAGGCCTCCTGAAGCAAGGTTGAGGATGTACAGATCAGAACTTACAAGGGCACATTCAGATTCCAGAGTGGACCACTGAGGGAAACTGGCAGAAGAATCAATGGGAGGATGTTAGCTCTCCCTCCTCCCACTTTGTATTTCTATAACCAGGTGTCTGGTAGTGGGCCCAGGGTCTCTGTGAGTCAGCAGGGTTAGAAGTTGGGAAGAAGAGCTAGAACAGACAGAGAAAAAAATAAGGACAAACTGAAAGTTTCTGGCCCATCTGTACCTGTGACCATGTCTAATCATCAGATCAGATCAGTGACTCCTACGTGTGCAACTCTTTGCGACCCCATGAATCGCAGCATGCCAGGCCTCCCTGTCAATCACCAACTCCTGGAGTTCACTCAGATTCACGTCCATCGAGTCAGTGATGCCATCCAGCCATCTCATCCTCTGTCGTCCCCTTCTCCTCTTGCCCCCAGTCCCTCCCAGCATCAGAGTGTTTTGCAATGAGTCAACTCTTCGCATGAGGTGGCCAAAGTACTGCAGTTTCAGCTTTAGCATCATTCCTTCCAAAGAAATCCCAGGGCTGATCTCCTTCAGAATGGACTGGTTGGATCTCCTTGCAGTCCAAGGGACTCTCAAGAGTCTTCTCCAACACCACAGTTCAAAAGCATCAATTCTTCGGCACTTAGCCTTCTTCACAGTCCAACTCTCACATCCATACATGACCACAGGAAAAATCATAGCCTTGACTAGATGAATCTTTGTTGGCAAAGTAATGTCTCTGCTTTTCAATATGCTATCTAGGTTGGTCATAACTTTCCTTCCAAGGAGTAAGCTTCTTTTAATTTCATGGCTGCAGTCACCATCTGCAGTGATTTTGGAGCCCAAAAAAATAAAGTCTGGCACTGTTTCCCCATCTATTTCCCATGAAGTGATGGGACCGGATGCCATGATCTTCGTTTTCTGTATGTTGAGCTTTAAGCCAACTTTTTCATTCTCCATTTTCACTTTCATCAAGAGGCTTTTTAGTTCCTCTTCACTTTCTGCCATAAGGGTGGTGTCATCTGCATATCTGAGGTGATTGATATTTCTCCCGGCAATCTTGATTCCAGCTTGTGTTTCTTCCAGTCCAGCCTTTCTCATGACGTATTCTGCATATAAGTTAAATAAACAGGGTGACAATATACAACCTTGATGAACTCCTTTTCCTATTTGGAACCAGTCTGTTGTTCCATGTCCAGTTCTAACTGTTGCTTCCTGATCTGCATACAAATTTCTCAAGAGGCAGATCAGGTGGTCTGGTATTCCCATGTCTTTCAGAATTTTCCACAGTTTATTGTGATCCATACAGTCAAAGGCTTTAGCATAGTCAATAAAGCAGAAATAGATGTTTTTCTGGAACTCTCTTGCTTTTTCCATGATCCAGTGGATGTTGGCAATTTGATCTCTGGTTCCTCTGCCTTTTCTAAAATCAGCTTGAACATCAGGA
>NW_011488223.1:29953-30790 GCF_000754665.1 Bison bison bison
CTGAAGCCTGGCTTGGAGAATTTTGAGCATTACTTTACTAGCGTGTGAGATGAGTACAATTGTGTGGTAGTTTGAACATTCTTTGGCATTGCCTTTCTTTGGGATTGGAATGAAAACTGACCTTTTCCAGTCCTGTGGCCACTGCTGAGTTTTCCAAATGTGCTGGCATATTGAGTGCAGCACTTTCACAGCATCATCTTTCAGGATTTGGAATAGCTCAACTGGAATTCCATCACCTCCACTAGCTTTTTTCGTAGTGATGCTTTCTAAGGCCCACTTGACTTCACATTCAAGGATGTCTGGCTCTACGTCAGTGATCACACCATCATGATTATCTGGGTTGTGAAGATCTTTTTTGTACAGTTCTTCTGTGTATTCTTGCCATCTCATCTTAATATCTTCTGCTTCTGTTAGGTCCATACCATTTCTGTCCTTTATCAAGCCCATCTTTGCATGAAATGTTCCCTTGGTATCTCTGATTTTCTTGAAGAGATCCCTAGTCTTTCCCATTCTGTTGTTTTCCTCTATTTCTTTGCATTGATCGCTGAAGGCTTTCTTATCTCTTCTTGCTATTCTTTGGAACTCTGCATTCAGATGTTTATATCTTTCCTTTTCTCCTTTGCTTTTCACTTTTCTTTTCACAGCTGTTTGTAAGGCTTCCCCAGACAGCCATTTTGCTTTTTTGCATTTCTTTTCCATGGTGATGGTCTTGATCCCTGTCTCCTGTACAATGTCACGAACCTCCATCCATAGTTCATCAGGCACTCTATCTATCAGATCTAGGCCCTTAAATCTATTTCTCACTTCCACTGTATAATCATAAGGGATTTGATTTAG
>NW_011488223.1:30890-46303 GCF_000754665.1 Bison bison bison
GCCAAATTTGCCTGTTACTCCAAGTGTTTCTTGACTTCCTACTTTTGCATTCCAGTCCGCTATAATGAAAAGGACATCTTTTTTGGGTGTTAGTTCTAAAAGGTCTTGTAGGTCTTCATAGAACTATTCAACTTCAGCTTCTTCCACGTTACTGGTTGGGGCATAGACTTGGATTACTGTGATATTGAATGGTTTGCCTTGGAAACGAACAGAGATCATTCTGTCGTTTTTGAGATTGCATCTAAGTACTGCATTTCAGACTCTTTTGTTGACCATGATGGCCACTCCATTTCTTCTGAGGGATTCCTGCCTGCAGTAGTAGATATAATGGTCATCTGAATTAAATTCACCCATTCCAGTCCATTTCAGTTCGCTGATTCCTAGAATGCCGACATTCACTCTTGCCATCTCTTGTTTGACACTTCCAATTTGCCTTGATTCATGGACCTGACATTCCAGGTTCCTATGCAATATTGTCTAATCATGGTGACCTTCAGAGACTAATGGAGCTGTTTCCCTCTCACCTTTGAAATCTTGGACAAATTCTGAGGAGAGTCTAGGAACTATAATACCAGCCTAAGTTACCATGGTGCTAACTGCCCATGGGTATGAATGGCATCTCTTTTTTGCCAGTAGTGACCTGCTGCTCCTTATTGTAATTGAAATCACTTCATGTGACTCTTTGTTACAAGATTCTGTAATAGAATCATTACTAATACTCTTGCAAGACTTTCTGCCTGCTCTCACACTTGTTTTTTCTTTTTTTTTTTTTCTTTTATTGATAACAGTTTTGCCCAAATTTGAGGTCCAAGTGAAAATGCCCAAGAAGATTAGTTTCCTAGAGGATGAATTTGAGGTTTCTGTCTGCAGCCTGTGAGTTACATTTTTTATCTTATTTCTATTTCCCTACCCTGTTTGTATTGCACATAACGATTACTGACCTTCCAACTGTTTTAATTAAAGAAGGAACGAGTCTCTCCAACTGTCTGAGCTTAGACCAAGGAGCAGGGGTGATAGCATGCAATATGTTTACTACTGTTAGTAAAATTATTAACTGAGCATTTAAAATGTGCCGGGCAATGTTCAAAATGCCTTGCACTTATTTGTGTTTTTGTTCTTACACTAACCTTGTGAGACGAGGATAATAATTCTCATTTTACAAATGAGGAAACTATAACATATAAAGAATAAACTAACTTGTTCAAGTTCCTGCAGACAATAAATGGCAGATTGGAATTTAAATCCAACAGTCTGGCTCCAGACCCTGAACCTTTCTCCATAATTCTATATTGCCTCGGCAAGTAACAAAAAAAATACATATAGCTCCATGAAGCATTTCTATATCCCAGACACTGGGCTAAAGTGAACCCAAACCATCTAATTCTGGAGCCCATAGCTTCCATGTTATTCTATGTCTTATTATCTCCTATTTTGTATTGTCCCCAATTTTTTAAACTCTGGGAAGCTAGAAAGAAGTTAAGCAGACCCTCTATCTTAAATGCTGGATATATTAATATAGAATTAAAAATGCATGTCATTTAACTTTTTTGCAAGGTAGAAATAGAGATACAGACATAGAGAACAAATGTAGGGACACCAAAAGGGGAAAGGGGTGTGGGATGAATTGGGAGATTGGGATTGACATGTACACACTACTGATACTATGCATAAAATAGGTAACTAATGAGAACATGCTGGTTAGTGCAGGAAACTCTACTCACTGCTCTGTGGTAACCTAAATGGTAAGGAAATCCAAAAAAGAGGGGATATATGTTTCTGTATAGCTGACTCACTTTGTTGTACAGCAGAAACTAACACAATATTGTAAAACAACTATACTCTGGTTTAATAAAATGAAATTTTAAAAAAGAAATAAACAAAATGCATGCTATTTATTTCTTCCCTGATTGCCTTTGGGCAATAAAGTCCCCTCCAGTTACATCAAGGAGGTTGGATTTACTGCTTGCTTTTAAAAACAACATGAAAAACATGTGTTTTCCTCCTTCTCACCAGCTTCGATGCTTCACATTTTTTCATCAGGGAGAAAGCCTTTTGCTTCAGATTTAAAGAGAAGATTCAACAAAGTGACTAAATTTAGTAAATAATGTATTACTTTATCAGCACGTATAGAAATTTGAAGGGGAGGAGACACTAAAAAGAGGAAGCTTGGGGTTTCTGAGACTGAACTTCACCTACTTAACAGTTTGGACAGGGTCTCAAATTTAAGTATGCATCAGAATCTATGGAGGTGCTTATTTCAAATGTAGATTCCTTGGCCCCACCTCTAAATCTGAGGAAGGATTTGGTACTCTGAATCTCACTGCATGTCTCAGGGAATGTCCATGGAGGTTGTCCAGAAAGCATACTTTAAGAAACAATAGACTGAGTTCAGCTTCACATCACACCTTAGTCTGTTCAGGCCATCATAACAAAATACCACAGACTGAGGAGCTTATTAACAACAGAACTGCACTGTTCACAGTTCTACTGCTGTTCTATCACTCAGTCGTGTCCAACTCTTTGTGACCCCATGGACTGCAGACACCAGGCTTCCCTGTCCTTCACCGTCTCCCAGAGCTTGCTAGAACTCATGTCCACTGATTCAGTGATGCCATCCAACAACCTCGTCCTCTGTCGGCCCCTTCTCCTTCTGTTCACAGTCCCAGAGGCTGGGAAATCCAAGATCAAGTGCCTGCATGGTCACTTTCTGGTGAAGGTCCTCTTTCTGGTTCAGAGCATCTTCTTGTGTCCTCACATGGAAGGAGGGACAAGAGATCTCTCTGGAGCCTCTTTTATGAAGGCACTCACCCATTCATGAAAACTTCACCCTCCTCCCAAAACCCTCACCTCCTAAACTATCATCCTTTGGGATTTAGAATTTCAACATGAATTTCAAGGTGACATAATATTCAGGCCATACATCACATCCTTCCATCAGATTTGGCAGAATCCAACTTCCCTTTCACTTTTCACTTTCATGCATTGGAGAAGGAAATGGCAACCCACTCCAGTGTTCTTGCCTGGAGAATCCCAGGGACGGGGGAGCCTGGTGGGCTTCCATCTACGGGGTCACAAAGAGTTGGACACGACTGAAGCAACTTAGCAGCAGCAGCAACGACTATCATGATACAGTTCATTTGTAATATTTTTGTTCTGTAGCTAGCGCTTTCCCATTTAATTCCTCACTTATCCTCTTAAAACATATAAAAGTTAGGGAGGACTTAGAAATACACTCTTGGGACTTCCTTGATGTTCCAGTGGCTAAAAATTTGCCTTTCAAGGCAGGGGGTGCAGATTCAATCCCTGGTTAGGGAGATAAGATCCCATATGTTTTGCTGCCAAAAAAAAAAAACAAACAACAGAAGCAATATTATAACAAATTCGGGAAAGATTTTTAAGTCCACAACAACAACAACAAAAATCTTAAAAAATAAAACCAGCAAACAAACAAAAGAAATACACTGTCTATATTTCCCTAATTTCTTTCCCTAAGACAACTTTGGAGGTGCTGACAAAGTTAGAATCATAACCTAGATAATATGACAGCAGAGAAAGAAGGAAATAGGCAGTTTTATAGTCAAACCTCAACTGAGAGGAAGGTAAGATCTGAGAAAAACCACACTGTTACTTTTCCATTTGGAGGTGTTTCAAAAAACAATTCAGTACTCATAAGTATTTTCTTTTAGAGGTATAGATAAGACAGTTTCAGAATAAGTACTTCTAAAGTGCTAATGCTATGAAAGGAAATGCAATTGCTGTAGATGAGTAAGATGAATGGATCAAATCATGTGCAGGAAATGTAAGTTATTTATGTTAAATATCTTTTTGTATGACCACTTTATTGTTACAGATACACATATGGAAAGCCTGTCCGTGGCCTGGTGACAATTAATGTATGCAGAAAATATTTACAGTACAGTTCTTCCTGTAATGGAAAATATCCAAAAAGCATCTGTGAAGAATTCAGTCAACAGGTATATGGAAACTACTCTCCCCAGGACACTAACACCAGATCTTGCTTTCTTGCAACTGATAATACAATAAAGAACACAATACAATGCAACATAATACCATGCGATATGAGAGTAGTATTTGAATTAGTCACCTAGGAAAACTGTGGAATAAGGGAAATATTTTAAGATTGCCTGGCAATAATAAAAACCCACTTGAAGACAGGGCTCATGGATTGCCAGGTTTGCAATTTCCTTCTGATAGCAATCAAAATGCCAGGTGTCCAGGCATAAAAGGATGTGGAAGTCTCCAAAGTTGACTTTAATCAAACAAAAAAGAGAAGAAAAATATGGCAAATGTTAAGAACTGGGCCAGTGGAGAATCAAATGACACTGTGGAATCTAACCTGCATGTGGGAGTCTATGAGATCAGCATCAGGTTGAAGAGAGGGGGACCAAGTGAAAAGATGGATGAGAGTCCTTGATTACATCAAAGATGTAAAGGAAACAGCAGCAGGACATGTATTAAGAAATGAAATGTTAAAAAAAAAAGAAATGAAATGTATGAATTACTAATTTCAGAGGAAGAGTACAAAAAAGGTCAGGGTGAGGCAGTGTGAGCAGACATTGTCAGGTGTGGAAAAGCAAGTTATCTAAGTTGCAGAATGAAAGGCTAAGGTGGTGAACATGATGATGAAGGTCAAGATGAATACTGATAAGCAAGATAAACATGAGAGAAATATAGCTGTCAAAATCTTTATCAAATCAGGGAGACTAAGATTCATTTTCATTTTCAAATGAGTCATGACATCTGTATATAAGTAAATTAAATTGACTAAAGTTGTGCAATAAATATTTCCAGGCAAGAATACTGGAATGGGTAACCATTACCTTCTCCAGGGAATCTTCTGGACCCGGGGATGGAACCTTGGTCTCCTGCATTGCAGGCAGACTATTTACCATCTGAGCCACCAGGGAAGCCCAAATTAAGTGTGACTAAATTTTACTATGCAATAAATATCATGTAAACAAGTAAAAAATGAAAACAAATCTTTATTATAATATGGATCCCAATGTTTAGTTTAGAAATCTAATTTCTAAAATGAATCATCTAGTCAATAAATATATGTGCTTTCATTAATGTCCTAGATATCAAGAAAACACAGTTAACAATCCCTAGTCAATATTTAGGCTGCCCTGATGACTCAGCAGTAAAGAATCTGCCTGCAATGTAGGAGATGTGGGTTCGATCATGGGTCAGGAAGATCCCCTGGAGAAGGAAATGCAACCCGGTATTCTTGCCTGGAGAATCCCATGGACAGAGAAGACTGGCGATCTACAGTCTGTGGGGTGGCAAAAGAGTCAGACACAGCTGACCCACTGAACAACTACAGTCAATATTTAGGTGGAGATCATTACAGAGGACTCTTAGAACACAGTATGTCTGAGTTGTGTTTAGAAGAGCTGTAACTGTTGGCCACAATGAGAGTGGAAGCAAGAAAAGATATTTAAGGAACAACGTACACAAAGAGATAAAATTACAAAATACCATGGCATGTTGGGAAACACTGAGCTACATTGCCTTCAGTTCAGTTCAGTTCAGTCGCTCAGTCGTGTCCGACTCTTTGCCACCCCATGAATCACAGCACACCAGGCCTCCCTGTCCATCACCAACTCCCGGAGTTCACTCAAACTCATGTCCATCGAGTGGGTGATGCCATCCAGCCATCTCATCCTCCGTCGTCCCCTTCTCCTCCTGCCCCCAATCTCTCCCAGCATCAGAGTCTTTGCCAATGAGTCAACTCTTCACATGAGGTGGCCAAAGTCCTGGAGTTTCAGCTTTAGCATCAGTCCTTCCAATGAACACCCAGGACTGATCTCCTTTAGAATGGACTGGTTGGGTCTCCTTGCAGTCCAAGGGACTCTCAAGAGTCTTCTCCAACACCATAGTTCAAAAGCATCAATTCTTCAGTGCTCAGCTTTCTTCACAGTCCTACTCTCACATCCATACATGACTACTGGAAAAACCATAGCCTTGACTAGACGGACCTTTGTTGGCAAAGTAATGTCTCTGCTTTTTAATATGCTATCTAGGTTGTGAAAGGTTGTTGTTGAATCACGCGAAGACACTGGGATTCTTGGCCCCCGGAGGAGAAGACTTCAATCCGGGGCCAGAGACAAGTCTTGATTGCTCAGAGCTTTTGTGTAATAAAGTTTTATTAAAGTATAAAGGAGATAGAGAAAGCTTCTGACATAGGCATCAGAAGCGGGCAAAAAGAGTAGCCGCTTGCTAGTGTTAGCAATGAAGTTATATACTCTCCAGTGAATCCAAAGAATGTCTGGAGGTTGTAAAGACCTCACCAGACCTACTCCCATAATTTACATTTTAAGATAACAGAAGGTTTAATCCAGAGACTGTCCTTAGGCAGGATACATTATTGTTATATAATCCTAAGGAATGTGGAGAAAGAAAAAAGTTTGTTCTTTCTTCCTCCTTGAGAATTCCAGACCCCTCTCTCCTTGGGGACCCCTAGACTCCCTATCAACCTGCCTAGGAAATGACTCTCTCAGTTGGTCATACATTGCATTAGTCGTGTCCAACTCTTTCCGACTCTATGGACTATAGCCCACCAGGCTCCTCTGTCCAAGGGCTTTCCCAGGCAAGAATATTGGAGTCAGTTGCCATGACCTCCTCCAGGGGATCTTACCAATCCAGTAATTGAACCTGCATCTCCTGTGTCTCCTGCATTGGCAGGCAGGTTCTTTATCACTAGCGCCACATAGGAAGGAAAGTTTAATATGACAGAAATGGGATAGGCTTTCAGAAGCGAGGGGAGAAAGCAAAGGTTGGCAATGATTTGATGAAATGATTAGTGAACAAATTTTGTATCACCTGGGGGAAAAGATAAGAACCCAAAAAGTGAACAAAACATTTGTAAAATTTTCTTCTGTGGCCAACACAAAATCGTCATTGGTTGAAAACTGACTCTTTTAAATCACAAATCAGAGAACCCAGGATTTCTCTTCCTTTCTTTTCAGGCAGATGATGAAGGTTGTTTCACACAACTAGTAAATGCTAAATCACTTCAGCTGAAACAAAAAGGATATGAGAGGACATTACAAGTGGAAGCCAAGGTCAGAGAGGAGGGAACAGGTTTGTATCATTATTAAATGTGTATTAACTTGTTGAACATTTATCAAATATTCAATCCATGTAAAATACTTTCTAGTTTCTGGGGACTGTGTTAGTGATATGGTCTCTCCCCTCAAGGAATTAGGAATCTAAAAAGAAATTATACATATAAATGGCTATGTATATATGTATCTATGTATTATATATAACCATAATAAAATTTGGAGGCTTCCCAGGTAGCACTAGTGATAAAGAAACCGCCTGCCAGATCCCCTGGAGGAGGGCATGGTAACCCACTCCAGGACTCTTGCCTGGAGAATCCCATCAACAGAGGAACTTGGCGGGCTATGGTCCATAGGGTCGCAAGGAGTCAGACACGACTGAAGCGACTTGGCACGCACCATAAAGTTTTCACAGGAAGTGTTAATAAATAAGGGCACAATGAGTGTGAAAAGAGATAGGTTATTCTAATATAGACCAAAAAAAAAAAAAAAAAAAACTTCTAAAAGGTAGCATTTGAGCAGATTTGAATAGAATGGATTGTATTTCGAAACAGTCAAAGTGAAGTCGCTCAGTCCTGCCCAACTCTTTGCAACCCCAGGGACTGTAGCCTACCAGGCTCTAAGGTGCCTCTCAGTCCATGGAATTTTCCAGGCAAGAATACTGGAGTGGGTTGCCATTTCCTTCTCCAGGGGATCTTCCCAACCCAGAGATCGAACCCGGGTCTCCCGCACTGCAGGCAGAGGCTTTACCGTCTGAGCCACCAGGGAAGCCCGCTTTGAAACAGTTCACCAGAAAAGCATAATAAGCATAAAACAAATGTCTTCAGTCCCAAAGGAATCTTTAAAAGTAGGTTGGTGCTAAGGTGTTTAGAAAAGTAAATTGTATACTAGAGAGGTTAGACTTTATTATGAAAGCATTGGATATCTTCAGCTATATTTAAGGAGAATGACCTAATAAACTATTTTTTAAGTTAATTCCAAAAAAACTATCATATAAATAAAATAATTGTTAATTCCAAATAAAATGCTAACTTAACAGAACCCTTAAATATAAAAAAATAGCAACTGAACCATACAATGCTAATTACAAGGGAAGGCAATGATAAAAAGTAAAAAAAAAAAAAATCTGTTAATGCTATTAAAAGTATGAGTTCATACCCAGAATTATCATAATGCTATTTTGAATATTATCCACTTTTTAAAAATCATGTTTTCATTACATAGAAAAAAACACAAATTTCACTTTTCTTCAAAGGGATGTCAGTCCTAAATGTGATTTGAAACATTTGAGTAAAACTTTTTAGTTTTTTCCCCTCAAGCTATTGAATATTTTCCAATTGCCATTTAGTAGTTTTATATAGAACATACACTAAGACTACTCAGAGAAAAGAACATGGCATATATTATAATTATACAATGCAAAAGAGGGCTTTGGTTATATTTTTATATTTGTAAAGTAAAAGTTTGATTAAAATAGTCACTTTTATTTTTTTATTGTTATTTCAATTTAAAAAAATATATAAGAACAGGAAAAAAAAGTTAATTTTAGCAGGCATGAAAAGGACAGGCTAGAGGAAAAATATATTACAATGTGTTAAATCAGAATACTATCCAAAAAGACCCCAAAGACTACAATTTTGGGGGTCTGGGAAATGGAAATATCATTAACCAAGATAAAGAAAAGATGAGAAAGAATTATGGTGATGAGGATTTGTCTAAGACAATTCATCATAGCTTGGAATATCAAAATGTCAGTTGATTCACTCAATGGACAATTTCAAAAGTCTGAGCAAAATCAGGATTCGAAATGTAAATCTGAAACCATTCTTACTGTATTCAGATCGTCCTAAGAGAAAAAGCAAGTGTTCTGAAAGTAAGTTAATTATCATTGCTAAATTGAGGCTAGAGGTGGACAAGGAGGGGCTCAAAAACTGAAACAACTACAGTCAGAAGATTAGGTAAATAGGTAGAATAAAACTAGAAGACATAGGATTAGAGAAGGAAATGGCAACCCACTCTGGTATTCTTGCCTGGAGAATCCCAAGGACAGAGGAGCCTGGCAGACCACAGCCCATGGGATCACAAAGAGTTGGACATGACTAGGTGATTGAGCACACATAGGGTTAGAGTTGCGGGGAATGAAAAATAGTTTCTTTTGACAGGAGGAAGGCTTTAGATAATGGAGATAATATACAGATCACACTTCACTGAATGAAAAAGCCCTGGGTATTGGCTATACTTCTTGCCATGTGCTGAAAAGAAGGCTTTTGCTGGGGAAGGGGTTTGTGACAGAAATTTAAGAATATTTTTAGGCCAGTGTGAAGAATGAAGTTGTTCCCAGATGGTTGCTGGGGAGGAGCAAGACAGAGCAAGATCTCTGAGGAAATGAGGAGAAAATCTCCTCAAGAACATGGATGGAACAAGCAGGATATTTGTGAAACCAGAGAATTGAGGAATTATAGATCTCAATGAAAGAATAAGAGTATATGGACGTTTTTTTGTTATAATGGAGTGAAGCTGGGATGGGATAGGAGGTGAGGTGAATAGAACATATAGAACAGTTCAACTTCTCTGAATTATTCTTCAGGGTTGGAATTAACCGGACATGGATCAAGTGAAATCACAAACACCTTAAGCAAACTGAAATTTACGAAAGTGCATTCACATTACAGACGTGGGCTTCCTTTCTTTGGGCAGGTAAAGTTTCTTTTCAATGTAAACATATTTGGGGGCATATGACTTCTAGGAAAACCAATTTTTATATCAAAACTTATCTTTTAAATTCATCAAAATTCTTTTATTATACAAAAGCAAAATTTATTATAAAAACAAACATTTATTTAGAGTGAGTAAAGAAATTATAAAAACTTAAAAGGCAAATACCTTATATAGGGCTTCACTGGTGGCTCAGCAGTAAAGACTCTACCTGCCAAGCAGGAGACCTAGGTTTGATCCCTGAGTCGGGAAAATTCCCTGGAGAAGGAAATGGTAACCCACTCCAGGAGATCCCATGGACAGAGGAGCCTGGCAGGTTACAGTCCATGGGGTCGCAAAAGGTAGTACACAACTGAGAAACTAAACAGTGACAACAAAAACAAAAAGAAGCCTTATAATGAGATACAGAACAACAAAGATGAAGAAAACTGGGGAAGGTAACACCATGAATCTACTGTTGGCAGTTCTCAATTAAACACTCATAAGTTATCTAAACAAAAACATCAAAAAGAAAAATATTTTACAGCCCAGAAAACAAATCTTACTTTTATATTCTAAGATCTTCATTAGATGACAATGGCCAAGAAGTGAACACAATAGAGTGGAAAATGTTACTGCGATATACCACCTGAAATCAGCTTTCACTTTCTTATTTCTCTTTTCTACTTCTAGGTTCTTCTAGTCAATGAGAAGGATCAGCCAATCCCCAATGAGACTGTAGTGGTCAATGTGGATATGTTTCAGTATAGTGCCAGATTTACTACAAATGAGCACGGTTTGGTGAACTTTTCCATTGATACCAGTAACTTCACATCTTCTTTCATTTCAGTTGGGGTAAGTGGAAATCTAAATACAAAATAAGACTCAAAAAGTTCTTTCAGAAAGCTTTCATTTTAGACTTAATGACATGATCTAGTTTCAGGAGACATTTATTAAACCATCTTGATAGTCCCTTGAAAATCCAACATTTTTATAGCTTTATTACAAACTAGATTTTAGTTGTTTCTTTGGTAAACCACTATTTTCATTTTGTGTGAAATATTCTAATGTCCTTATGCAATGTACAACCATAAGGGTATTAAGAAAAAGTTATTGATCTTAATTATGAGTGAATGTGACTAAATTCATACAGTGTAGCTTTAAATAAACTTAACGGAAAGTTGTTTATAGATTATATTTTATTTTGGAAGGCAGCCTATAATGAAATCAAGTAAGCATGGGTCTTAAAAAATCTTCAGCTAATGACAGAGTGACTTTACATATATATAAAATGTTTATATATATATAAAATGTTTATATGTATATATATAAAATGTTAATAAAAATAACTTACTTAAGACCTTTATTCTATCCATTAGGTCATTTACAAACAGAATAGCCACTGTTTTGATAGCAGGTGGCTTGAAGAATCTCACATACCAGCAACGCACACTGCAAGTCATATTTTCTCCCCAAGCAAGAGTTACATTCAGCTTGAACCTGTGGCTGATACTGTGATCTGTGGGCAAACACAGGAGATTCGGGTGCACTACATCCTGAATGGACAGATTCTGACAGATGAAAGGGAATTAACCTTTTATTATTTGGTAAGACTAAAAGCCACTGTAGCTCTTCCTAATTATATAAACCCTAAAAGATTGCTATTTAGTTGATAAGTCATGTCTGACTCTCTGTGACTGGGATTTCCCAGGTAAGAATAATGGAATGGGTTGCCATGTCCTTCTCCAGGGGATCTTCCCAATTCAGGATCGAACCCAGGTCTCCTGCCTGCAAGTAGATTCTTTTCCACTGAGCCACCAGGGAAGTTCCAACTAAAAAGATAGAATTTGTATCTAAATAATGCCCTTTATATCGATATAATTTCTGTGTTTATGAGTGAAAAGAAGTTGCTTCCTAACAAATTAATGCCTTAATTTTTCATTCATGTTCTAGTCTCCCCTGAAACTTTGTTTTTTTCTTTTTTTTTTCTGAGTTCCATTGGAAAATTATTTAACAGAAGAGGAAAGCACTTAGGTGACATATTAGTCAAAAAGAATGTTTTATCATAGAACTCAGTAGATCAACAGACAAAAGATAAAAATCAAAACAGTCAATAGGAAATAAAATGTATAAACAATCTTTAGGAAAAAAACGTTGAATTTTACCTTAATTGGGAGAAATGAAAATTTTAAAAATAAAGCAGTAGACTTTTACTCCTATAAAAGTTCTAAATAATTTACAAGTTGAAGAACTTGTGTGTGACTATAGGGAAAAGTACATTGACAGGCATATTATAAATTGGTATGATACTTTTGGGGTCAGTATACCTATTTATGTCAAAAAATTAGAAATATTCAAAGCTGGTAGTTACCCAAGTAAGACTTTTGAACAACAACAACAAAAAAAACCTTATGTGTAGAAAATTCTGTATAGGAACATAAACTATATATAGTATTTTCATAATTCTAAAAAAAGTAGAATAATTGACAGTAAGTTAGAATCCTAGTTTTATTGCTTCCTAGTTATGTGACCTCAGGTAATTTACTTAATCTCATCTGTAAAGAATAATGTCAATCATTTCACCTGAATACTGAAGATAGTATTTATGCTTTAACATAGTCAATGAAGCAGAAGTAGATGTATTTCTGGAATTCTCTTGCTTTTTCAATGATCCAGTGGATGTTGGCAATTTGATGTCTGGTTCCTCTGCCTTTTCTAAATCCAGCTTGACCATCTGGAAGTTCTCAGTTCACATACTGCTGAAGTCTTGCTTGAAGGATTTTGAGAATAATCTTGCTAGCATGTGTAATGAGTGCAACTGTGTGGTGTAGTTTGAGCATTCTTTGGCATTGCCTTTCTTTGGGATTGGAATGAAAACTGACCTTTTCCAGTCCTGTGGCCACTGCTGAGTTTTCCAAATTTGCTGGCATATTGAGTGCAGCACTTTCACAGCATCATCTTTTGGATTTAAAATAGCTCAGCTGGAATTTCATCACCTCCACTAGCTTTGTTCATAGTAACGCATCCTAAGTCCCACTTGACTTCACACTCCAGGTTGTCTGATTCTAGGTGAAGGATTACACCATCGTGGTTATCAAGGTCAGGCAGGAGGAGAAGGGGACGACAGAGGATGAGATGGTTGAATAGCATCACCGACTCAATGGACATGAGTTTGGGTAAACTTTGGGAGTTGGTGATGGACAGGAAGACCTGGTGTGCTGCGGTTCATGGAGTTGCAAAGAGTCGGACACGACTGAGCAACTGAGCTGAACTGAACTGAAGTCCTTTTTTATACAGTTCTTCTGTATGTTCTAGAGGCTTTCCTGGTGGCTCAGACGATAAAACATCTGCCTGCAATGTGGGAGACCTGGGTTCGACCCCTGGGTCGGGAAGATCGTCTGGAGAAGGAAATGGCAACCCACTCCAGTACCCTTGCCTGGAAAATCCCATGGACAGAGGAGTCTTGTATGCTATAGTCCATGGGGTTGCAAAGAATCAGACACGACTGAGCAACTTCACTTTCCTTTCCTTTCACTTTCTGTATATTCTTGCCACTTCTTCTTATCCTCTACTTCTGTTAGATTCACACCATTTCTTTCCTTTATTGTGCCCATCTTTGCATGAAATTCTACCTTCAGTTCAGTTCAGTTCAGTTCAATCACTCAGTCGTGTCCGACTCTTTTCGACCCCATGAATCACAGCACACCAGGCCTCCCTGTCCATCACCAACTCCTGGAGTTCACTCATACTCACGTCCATCGAGTCAGTGATGCCATCCAGCCTTCTCATCCTCTGTCGTTCCCTTCTCCTCCTGCCCCCAATCCCTCCCGGCATCAGAATCTTTTCCAATGTGTCAGCTCTTCACATGAGGTGGCCAAAGTACTGGAGTTTCAGCTTTAGCATCATTCCTTCCAAAGAAATCCCAGGGCTGATCTCCTTCAGAATGGCCTGGTTGGATCTCCTTGCAGTCCAAGGGACTCTCAAGAGTCTTCTCCAACACCACACTTCAAAAGCATCAATTCTTCGGCGCTCAGCATTCTTCACAGTCCAACTCTCACATCCATACATGACCACTGGAAAAACCATAGCCTTGACTAGATGGATCTTTGTTGGCAAAGTAATGTCTCTGCTTTTCGATATGCTATCTAGGTTGGTCATAACTTTCCTTCCAAGGAGTAAGTGTCTTTTAATTTCATGGCTGCAGTCACCATCTGCAGTGATTTTGGAGCCCCCCAAAATAAAGTCTGACACTGTCTCCACTGTTTCCCCATCTATTTCCCATGAAGTGATGGGACCAGATGCCATGATCTTCGTTTTCTAAATGTTGAGCTTTAAGTCAACTTTTTCACTCTCCTCTTTCACTTTCAAGAGGCTTTTTAGTGTATTTAATTTTCTTGAATACTTATGCTTCACTGACTACACCAAAGCCTTTGACACAGTTTTCCACAACAAACTGTGGAAAATTCTGAAAGAGATGGGAATACAAGATCAGCTTATCTGCCTCCTGAGAAACCTGTATGCAGGTCAAGAAGCAGCAGTTAGAACCGGACATGAAACAATGGACTGGTTCAAAATTGGAAAAAGAGTATGTCAAGGCCGTATATTGTCACCCTGCTCATTTAACTTCTATGCAGAGTGCATCATGTGAAGTGCCAGCATGGATGAAGTACAAGCTGGAATCAAGATTGTTGAGAGAAATATCAACAACCTCAGATATGCAAATGACACTACCCTAATGGAAGAAAGCAAAGAGAAACTAAAGAACCTCTTGATGAAGCTGAAAGAGGAGAGTGAAAAAGCTGGCTTAAAACTCAACATTCAAAAAACTAAAATCATGGCATCCAGTCCCATCACTTCATGGCAAATAGATGGGGAAATAATGGAAACAGTGACAGGCTTTATTTTCTTGGGCTCCAAAATCACTGCAGATGTTGACTGCAGCCATGAAATTAAAAGACGCTTGCTCCTGGAAGAAAAGCTATGACAAACTTAGACAGTGTATTAAAAAGCAGAGACATCACTTTGCCTACAAAGGTGCATATAGTCAAAGCTCTAGTTTTTCCAGTAGTCATGTACGGATTTGAGAGGTGGACCATAAAGAAAGCTAAGCGCCAATGAATTGATGCCTTCTAGCTATGGTGCTGAGAAGACTCTTGAAAAGTCCCTTAGACAGCATGGAGATCAAATTGGTCAGTCCTAAAGGAAATCAACCCTGAATATTGATTGGAAAGACTGATGCTGAAGCTGAGGCTCCTATACTTTGGCCACCTGATGCAAAGAGCTGACTCATTGCAAAAAACCTTGATGCTGGGAAAGACTGAGGGCAGGAGGAAAAGAGAGCAACAGAGGATGAGATGGTTGGATGGCATCATCAACTTAATGGACGTGAGTTTGAGCAAACTCTGTGAGATGGTGAAGGACAGGGAAGCCCGGTGTGCTGCAGTTCGTGGGGTTGCAAATAGTCAGACACAACTGAGCAACTGAATAATAACAACTTAGAGTTATTGCCAGAAAAAAAGAAAAATCTTAAAATTATTTAGTTCAGTACCAGACACATGGACAGTGTAAGTACTTTTAATTTTTTTCTGTTTTTTTTTTTTTTTTAAATAAAGGCAGCAATAGATAATGCTATGC
>NW_011488223.1:46403-62812 GCF_000754665.1 Bison bison bison
AGACAGCAGCCCACCAGGCTCCCCCGTCCCTGGGATTCTCCAGCAAGAACACTGGAGTGGGTTGCCATTTCCTTCTCCAAGGCATGAAAGCGAAAAGTGAAAGTGAAGTCACTCAGTCGTGTCCGACTCTTAGCAACCCCATGGATTGCAGCCTAACAGGCTCCTCTGTCCATGGGATTTTCCAAGCAAGAGTACTGGAGTGGGGTGCCATTGCCTTCTCCAATATTTTATACCTCCCTTCACTATATATTGCTTTGCATATAATAGATGCTTAAAATATATGTTGAAAGAATATGTAAATTTAAAATATCAATATCCAAGATAAGTAGTAAATAGTAAGAAAATTCTAAAACATTGTAAAATTACATGTTTGTTATTTAAAGTATATTGTTTGAAGTTTATTACTTAAACTACACAAATTGGAAAATATTGGAAGAGAAATTTAGTAAACAAAAGTAACTTTGGGGTTGAAGTAGTAAGATTCTTGTTGTTTGTAAATTATAAATATGTTATTTGTATATTATAAATATGTAAGTTTAATGACTACCCTTTAAAATGATAATAAACGTATTTCCCTCTGTCTTCAGATCAAAGCAAGAGGAAGCATCGCTCAATCAGAAACCCATGTGTTATCCATTAAACAAGGAGAGTGTAAGTATTTTCAGGATTTCTTATTTTTTTTCTCTTAAATTGCCCTAAACACTTTAGCTATTTCTTACATCAGAGCAAATGGCTACCAACTTTCTTCCATCAACCAAAGATGGGGAAGCTAATTTTAAAAATAAGAATACTAGATTCATTTTAGTACTTTTTAAAATCCTTTTTATAGTGTTTCTATATTTTAAATTTTATTTCTAAAGTAAAATATATTCATTTTATTATTAAATTTGTTTAATTCAGAAAATAACTGAAAAATGAAAATAATCACCAAAGAAATATTTTACTCTGTATGATTTTGTATTAGTTTCTTATTGCTTCTGTAGGAAGCTGGCTGGCTAAAAACCACACAAAGTTACTATCTTGTAGTTCTGTAGAAAGAAGTCTTACTGGGCTAACATCAAGGTGTCAGCAGAATGAAATTCCTTCTGGAACTCTAGAGGATTACCTGTTTCCTCACCTTTTGCGGCTTCTAAAGACCTGCGTTCCTTAGTTTATGGCCTCTTCTGTCTTAAATGCTAGCAACACACCATCTTCAAGGCTCTCACTTGTATTCCTGCCTCTCTCTTTTAGATCATACTTTCCTTCTGGGTTTTCTTGAATCATAAATATCCATTGATATCTGTTAATTAACTTTTCAAGAAAAACTCTATTACCAAAGATACGTATGTTCAGTCTCTTTGTTACATATCCCCAGACTAAATCTCATAAGTAGCGTCCCTTTTTTCCTGTTCATTTGAATTATAGGCTATCAGTTTACTAAAGCAATTTTTATTAACAAAAGCATATTTGGAAAGATTAAAAAGTCCATTCACCCAAGGTGAGTGAATATTTTCAAGAAAAATAAAGAATACATATTATAAAGATTAGAACATATTTGTCTTTTATTTTTGACACACCATTTCTCACAATAGTACCTGACACACAGTGGGTATGCAATACATATTTTTAAACTAATTCATAAATGAAAGTTAAGATATTTCTTTATGATTTACAACTGTTAAATTTTTTGGGAAAAAAGTTTCCCCATTAAAACTATACTTCAAGAGAGTCTATCTTTCTATCTTGATATAGCTCATAATAGGAGCTTTGCATAAAAACATTAATAAAACATGGTCATTGCCCTCAAGATGCTATATTTTTTGTACACTCTTCTGCTTATGTGTTTAAATAAATCCCATGCTTTATTAAAAATTCTAATGGAAGAACTTAGAACTAAGTACTATTTCTTTATTTTGTAAAGTAGAAAAATTGCTAGCCAAAAAAAAAAGTCTCAACTTGCTTAAGATAAACTACTGTGCCAAGAATTTTCACTCTATTTCTCTAGTGGTCCTTTATCTCTTTTTATTCAAGCAGTTCAACACAACATAAAGCCAGCATTGCACTTCAACATTCTTCAAAACTTTCCAAATGAAGATTGATTTTTATTTAATCTCCTAACTCTACTATTCACCACCTTTGTTGAACTAATCATAAAAAGCTGGATTAAAAAGACCTTTATAATTAATCATGACTTTTAGATTGTGCTTAAAATCTTGTGATTCTTTGAATTTCAAATTCATTTGTTATTAAATTTCTACTAACTGTATCACTAAATGAAAGCTTTTTTTTTCTAGTCTATCCATTTTCCCAGCAGCATGAGACAACCAAGGCCATAATGAAGACATACCACTCTAAACCCTGCTCACCATAGATTCTCCTTAGGTCCATAAAATGTCTTATCTAGATAAAAATCTCTCTTACTAAATTTTTTTATTGCTTAAAAAAATTTAATTCAGGTACTCAAATATGGAACAGTCCCTCTAATTTTCCATTTATCATGGATTTTTATGGGACTGAACATTATATTGGTTTTTCTAGAGCAGGTAAGTTTGTTCCCAATAGCGTATCAAAAACCAAATTTCCTCATGAGGAAATTTCTTCAAAATTAGTTCCTGCTTCCCTTGTGGCTCAGCTGGTAAAGAATCTGCCTGCAATGCAGGAGACCTAAGTTTGATCCCTGGGTTAGGAAAATCCCCTAGAGAAGGGAAAAGCTACCCTCTCAGTATTCTGGCCTGGAGAATTTCATAAACTGTATAGTCCATGGGGTCGCAGAGAGTCGGACATAACTGAGAGACTTTAACTTTCACTGCTGCTACAGCTAAATCGCTTCAGTCGTGTCTGACTCTGTGTGACTCCATAGAAGGCAGCCCACCAGGCTCCCCCGTCCCTGGGATTCTCCAGGCAAGAAGACTTGAGTGGGTTGCCATTTCCTTCTCCAATGCATGAAAGTGAAAAGTAAAAGTGAAGTCACTCAGTCGCGTCTGACTCCCAGTGACCCTATGGACTGCAGCCCACCAGGCTCCTCTGTCCATGGGACCCTCCAGGCAAATCCTACATAAGTATCTTGAGAGGTGAAATGGGGAGAAGGAAGTGTCTCTTTCCGTAAGATAAAGCATACTTTATTTTAACAATAGCTATGTAAATGGTTGTTTTTCCATTTGTCTTGGATTTCTGGGAAACTGTTATATTTAAGTACTCTTGTTTAATCATTCGTTATGGCCTCTTAATAATTAATTCCTGCTTATGTTTAACCCTGCTTCAGAAATTCAATTCCATATGGTTTTAGTTTTACTACTTCAATTTTTTTTTTACTAATTCATTTTCTAAATTTATTTTTAATTGGAGGATAATTGCTTTACAATGGTGTATTGGTTTCTGCCATACAACAACATGAATCAGCCACTAGTTCACATTTATTTTAACCCTGCTGTTTTGTGTATTTTGCCACAAGTTGCCCTCAAATATTCTATAGATGTATAGGACAACAGCTTTAAAATAAATTTAAGCTACAAAGATCAGACAGAACAAGATTAAAGGTGCGTGAATTAAACACTATGTAATTCACACAGAAAACAACTAAAATAGATGCATTATAAAAATCAGAGGCATACTATATTTTGTACATGATTATGTGTACCTCTGCTTGTGCTTTGTCACTTAGTCATGTCCGACTCTTTTCAATCCCAGGGACTGTAGCCTGCCAGGTTCCTCTGTCCATGGAGATTCTCCAGGCAAGAGTACTGGAATGGGTTGTCATGCCCTCATTCAGGGTGTCTTCCCAACTCAGGGGTTGAACCCAGGTCTCCCACATTGCAGGCAGATTCTTTACCAGTTGAGCCACTAGGGATGCCCAAGAATACTGGAGTGGGTAGCCTATCCCTTCTCCAGGAAATCTTCCCAACCCATGAATTGAACCAGGGTCTCCTACACTGCAGGCCAATTCTTTACCAATTGAACCTGTATCTCTGCTCTATTGTAAATGGCCAGAAGGTAAAGATTGTGTAGCATTCTTTGACTTCCCCTCATGCATATGACAGGCTTTCCTGGACATGACTGAGCGACTAAGCACATTCATATGACAAAACTTGTGCTGACTTGATCATAGAGATCATTAAAGATGTCTAGAAGTTCTTCTCTCTTGACTTCTTAATGTCTTTTTTTTTTATTTAAAAATAGAGACTTACTAAATGTTCTTTCTTTCTTAAGCAGAGGAAATTAACAATGTAATCTACATCTTTAAGGAAAATATTAATATCAGTGGTTCAGCATATGTTTACTGAATACTACTGCATAGAATCTGCCTGCAATGCAGGAGATCCACGTTCGATCCCTAGGTGGGGAAAATCCCCTGGAAAAGGGAATGGCAACCCACTCCAGTAGTCTTGCCTGAAGAATTCCATGGACAGAGGAGCCTGGAGGGCTACAGTCCACGGAGTCACATAGTCAGACATGACTGAGAAACTAACGCTTTCACTTTCACTGCAAGCACAATGGCATGAAGGCAAGTCTTTTTGTAACTTTAGTACACTCCACATGTAAATAAGTAAAATAATTTGAGAGGCTCCTCTTTATAAAACTGAAGCTCTTCCCTCTTCCTAATCTATTATCTTGAACTTTCTTTACTTTGTAGTAAAAGGGGTATTTTCCTTCTCCTTCCGAGTGGAATCGGACATTGCTCCTATAGCCCAGTTACTTGTTTATACCATTTTACCTAATGGAGAAGTTATCGCAGATACTGAGGAGCTCGACATTGAAAACTGTTTTGCCAATAAGGTGGGTGTTTTGTTTAAGCCCAGTCTTTTTCTTCATCGCCTCTTTTTGAAGCATGGAAAATAAGGAACTTATGTTCATTAAAAGACTGTCAGGTAGTGCTTCTAAAACTTTCTGCCAAAGGATCTCTAACAGCAGAGAATGATAACAAAACCTGAGCAGTCTAATGGAGAAGTTCAAAGCAGGTGGCCATTGGCACGATTTCTTGCAAGTCTCTTGTTTTATCTGAAAATTCATGAGGAATTCAAAATATATTCTAGGGACTTTCCTGGGGTGTGTGCTGTGTGCTAAATTGCTTCACTCATATCCAACTCTTTGTGACCCTATGGACCATAGCCCACCAGGCTCCTCTGTCCATGGGATTCTCCAGGCATGAATACTGGAGTGGGTTGCCATGCCCTCCTCCAGGGGATCTTTCTGGTCCAGGGATCAAACCTGAATCTCTTACCTGCATTGCAGGTAGATTCTTGATCACTAGCACCACATGGGAAGCCTGGGGTAGAAGAGTGTCTTAAGATTGAAACAATTGGAAAATTCATTGCTATAATTATATCCTCCTTACAGGTAAATCTGAGCTTCTCCTCAGCCCAAGGCCTCCCAGCCTCAAACACCAGCCTGAAGATCACAGCCGCTCCTTACTCTCTCTGTGGCCTCCGAGCCGTGGACAAGAGTGTCCTACTAATGAAGCCTGAAGCTGAGTTCTCACCTCAGTCAGTGAGTCCCATCTCAGTCTTGGATATCAGAAAATGCACACATGATATGACCATTTCTGGAAGCTGAAAATTATACCTGCAAAGGACAAGTTCTTTAGAGTGTCAGGAATAGTGCACTAAGTCACATAAGAGTTTGAATTCTACTTGTTTCTGAAAAAGACATTGCACAAGATGCTTTCCACAGATAATCTCACTTCATTGTCTGCTACAACGTATCAAAGACTGAGCAGTCTTGCTCACCTGTGCCTCGCACAGTCCTCACATGTAAAAGATGCTCAACACATTTTTAATGAGTAAAGAAATGAATAATTCCTTAAGGAGAGCATTATAACCTTCATTTTATGAAATAAGAAAACACAGCAGAGTTAGATTAAGCAACTATAGAAACAATGCACCAAAAAATATATTTTAAAGGTAGAACTTGAACCAAATTTTATTCAATGCTATGTCTAACACACTACAATTCCAGATAGTATGTGAAATATCAAATTTTTAAATCTTCTCCAAAGTCCAGGCACTTATTTGTTTTAAGTATGGACAAAAAATATTCCAATCAAACTTGTCTTTTAAACATGTTTCTTGGGACTTCCCTGGTGGTCCAATAGATCAGACTCTGCTTCTACTGCGGGGATCTCAGATCCCTGCTCCAGGAATTAAGATCCCATATGCTGCACAGCACAGCTGAAAAAAAAAAAAAAAAAGACGTTTCTTATAATGAAAAACTTGTAAAAGAGTTCAGTAGTTTTACAGTCTTCATTGTCCATTTATTTATTTAACAAATATCCATGGCATCTTGACTACAGCATAGTGCTCTGAGAATAAGAGTTCTAATCGTGAAAAATAGATGTGGTCTTTGACCATTTTAGATTCATAGTCTCATGTGTTAAGCAAGCAAGCAACAAAAACATATCAACATATAGTAGTTCTAAGTGTTGGTAAGTATCATTTAAGGAATAAACAGGATGTTGAGATGAAGAAAACAGTTGAACAAGTTTTAATGTAGTGATTGGGGATATCTTCTTGCATCGTCAGATAACAGGGGCAGGGGCAGGGAATGCAAAGAATGAAAGCAGCAAGAAAGTCCTGAGGCCAGAACAACAGTGTTTCCAAAGGAAATGGTAATGACCTTACATAAAGTGGTGAGAGAAAAGGATGGTAGAGGCAGTAGGTGGAATGAAAAGTCAGGAAGATCATGAGGAGGACTGTGAACTTGGAGTGGAATTAGGCATTGACAGCAAAGTGAAACGTGAAAGTGAAGTTGCTCAGTCGTGTCTAACTCTTTTGTGATCCCATGGACTGTAGCCTACCAGGATCCTCCGTCCATGGGATTTTCCAAGCAAGAGTACTGGAGTGGGTTGCCATTTCCTTCTCCAGGGGATCCTCCCAACCCAGGAATTGAATTGACAGCAAAGGCAGTGATATATCAGTGAGGAGTTTAAAGCAGGAGAGCAACGATTTAGATTTACCTAGTTATGAAGATCCTGTTTGCTGTTCAGAGTATGGGAGCAAGAATGAAAGCGCGGAAATAGGAGGCTATGGTAGCAGCTTAGATAAGAGATGACAACAGGTCCGCATGGAGTCAGTGTGTCTTTAACAGCCTGAATACTGTACGACTGAGCAGGTGGCCTTATGATGAGGCTTCCCAGGTAAAGAACCTGCCTGCCAATGTAGAAGACATAAGAGATGTGGCTTCTATCCCTGGAATGGGAAGATCCCCTGGAGGAGGGCACAGCAACCCACTCCAGTATTCTTGCCTGGAGAATCCCATGGACAGAAGAGCCTGGTGGGCTACTGTCCATAGGGTCACAAAGATTCCGACACCACTGAAACAACTTAGCATGCACGCACTAGGCAAAAACTGAACTAGAATGAATTTATTTCTAGGTTACGTTTGCATCTAGTTTCCTCCTGAGTTAAACTTGGTCCTAAAGCAGTAGAGTGGGGAAAAAAAAAAAAACACTTGGTAAGAATGTAATCACATAAAGTGGGAAAAGGAAATATATTAAGTATTTACAGAGGTTGTTTCTAGGTGATGGATATGAAGGACTTCTATTGTTTCATAATGCTTCTCTGTACTCTCTTTTTGCTTTCTTTTAAAAGTTGGACCTAGGGTCTGTCAAACAGAGTGCAGTATGTCAGAAAGAGAAAACCAAATATCTTAACACATATATGTAGAATCTGGACAAATGGAACTGATGAACTTATTTCCAGGGCAGGAATAGAGACGAAGATAGAGAGAATGACATATAGACACAGGGTGGGGAAAGGGAAAGTGGGACAAATTGGGAAATTAGGACTGACATATATACATTACCATGTGTAAAATAGTTGGTTAGCAGGAACCTATTGTAAAGCAGAGGAAGCCCAGCTTGGTGCTCTGCTATGACCTAGAGGGGTGGGATGGGACGTGAGGTGGGAGGATGTTCCAAGAGGGAGGGAATACATGTATATATATAGCTGATTCGCTTTGTTGTAGCAGAAGCTAACACCACATTGTAAAGCAATTATATACCAATAAGTATAAATAAAATTCAAAAGATAAATTCAAAAAAAAAAGTAGGCATTTGGGCTGGGAGACAAAGAAACTTGAGTTTTAGACTTACTCAAGCTAAATGACCTCTGAGTCTTTCATCAATGAATTTGATTTCTTTATACATTATTTTCTTTCATACAACAACAGGATTGGGATCCATAACCTTTGATATCACTCCATGATTTCTGTGTCATGTTTTACAATGTTGCTATGGGAGTGTTAAATAAACACCAAGATCTCTTAAACTCCAGATTGAACATTATCTCACTTTATAAAATAAATAACAGTTTTTCCTTTGTTCTACTTTGCAGGTGTATAATTTGCTATCGGTAAAGAGAATCTTTAGCATGGGATATAGAGGCCCCATGAACGAAGATGGGGAAAAATGCATCAACGCAGAAGACATAACTCACAATGGAATCATTTACATTCCAAAGCAGTTCATCAGTGATGACGATGCTTACAGTATCTTTGAGGTAATTCCTTTTCCTAAAAACACAACCTAAATTGATCTCTACCTCATCATCAAGATGGAGAAGAGCTCTAGAATCTGATCTTCCTCTCAACCACCAAAAGACAAAGCTATGATTAACAGAAAAATATTGAAAGGTCAGAGGCATGGAGAACTTTGTACACACACAGACAGTCAGTCATGAATTTCTCTGGCACTTTAAGAGCAAGGGGTATACTTTTAGGGCCCACAACTTTAACCAAGTTGATCCCAAGGCTAGTTGTCACCATCATATATCCTCTCAGTGATTCTCAGAGGTTCCAATATGTGAGAAAAACAAAGCAAACATTTCCCACAGAGCCTCTGACATCCTTAAAAAAAGTGAATACTCTGTTGGCAACCACTGTAACAGTCATTTCACAATAAATGAATCAGCAAATGACTGAATACATAAAGTAAAATACTGCGGCCAACAGTTTCAGTGCAGTAAAATTTCAGGTGAATTGAAAGTAGCTGTTCATAGAGAAGAATTTGCAAAACTTGGAGTAGAAACATTAGCATGCCTTAGGTACATTAGAGCAAATGTGTATCTTTAACTGCAGTTAGGCAGAATTATGAAAGGGAAGTTTTTCCGGGTTGTGAGATTAAATCTTAGCTCCACCAAAAAGGACTGAAAACACTCGCTATACCTTGAGGAAGCCATGTGTCCTACTGCTGTGGAGGTCTGCAGCTTAGCTGAGAGCAGTTTAAACCTCCCTTTTCTGGAGCCTCCGGAATCAGTTGGTGGTGGAGGGAGAAAAAGAAGGCTCTTTATTAACTGTTAAATGTTTCTTTCTGACTTCTTTCTCCCTGTTCCATACCACTGGCACCACTGACAACGGTGCCTCAGAGTCCCACAGCTTCCCGAGCACTCTAGAGCACAGCAAGTAGTATTTAACTGTGACTAATATTGAGGAGGAAGTCTGTAGCAGGAATCAAGGAATCAAGCTACTGTGGATGTCTGAATGGGTGTTTTGCATGCAGAGTTTCAGTATACTTAAAACTGAGAAAGAAAAAAACGAAAGGATAAATCACAAAAGGGATGAGTTGAACACAGATATTCAGGCAAAGGCATATTTCCCAATAAAAACAAAGCAAAGTGTAATGACTATGAAGAAAAATCTCCAATATGCAACCCTACAATTTCAAATGAAAAGAAACGGAAAACTATTCTCTGCAACAAAGTTAATGTGTGGTTTGAGGCAGGGGGAGGAAGGGAAGAAAAACATCCAAAGCTAAAACACTCAGTTTCTTGGAGGCAAAAGATAATTAAAGGGGCACTAAGCATATAGGAGACAAAATTCAGAAATAGGAATCAGAAGTAGATTCTAATCCCAACTCCCATTCATCAACTAGATGATCTGAACTCTCTGTGACCCCATTTTCATTTTTATAAAATACCTCTCTTCTCCACTGGGTGGAATTTTCACGATAATCCTATGAGTTCTATGTATAATACTAAGGGTATATAATACAGATGTAAGAAAATATCCCAGTCCCCAGACTGGATTGCCAATATGCTTTAATAATTATTTTTCTTCCAGTCTGTAGGATTAAATATTTTTACCAACTCAAAAATCCACAAGCCACATTTTTGTCAGCCGCTTCCATATCCAGGAATGTCTATGAACTATGGAGGTAAGGGTGAAAGTTATTTATCCGCTAAAATAATAGAAGAAAAGTAACGTTTTGCTAGGTTGGGATAAAAAGCCATTTTTTTAAGTACTGAATGTTATGACTCTGCAGCAATTTCTTAGTAAAATTTCCTCAAATAACTTTTTTCTCTAGAAAAAAAAAATGAAACATTATAATTTCTCTATCTCTCTCTGATCAAAATTAAATACAGTCTTGGTACTTTAAATCCTCTTTATCTACTGTGCCTTCAGTATCTGAATTAGTCAAGATAAGATAAATTATACCATCTTAGCAAACAAACCCCCACATCTCAGAGTCTAAGCACCTAACAGTTTATTTTAATGCTCTCACAAAAACTTCTTGTGAGGCCAGGAGCTGTTCAAAACACCTCCATTGGTCAGAACACTGACCAATCATTGTCAAGGAGATTCATTCAGCTTTCCTCTTGTGACTCCATCTCAGCATGCCTTTCAAGGTTACTATCTTGGGGGAGAAGGAGTAGATATGCACATGACTTTACAGCCAGCTGTGGAAGTGGCACAAATCACAGTGCCCTACCTGCAAGGGATCTGAGAAATGTGAATGATTACATGGATATTATTTGCCTCTGTCGTTCTTTTATGGAAATCAGTGATTCTGACAAATTGAATAATAGAATAAAATAATTCAGCTTTTGGAAGACATACTGTTAGTCTCCTTGTGTATCTCAAGTATACATAGAAAAGAGGAAAAGTCAAAAAGATTCTATTTTCTCTTCTGCTGCTAACAGAGACATTTCTCTAGCCATGCTGAGATGCCTACAAATCCTGTTTCCCCCGTACTGTGTGCTGAGCTACGTCACTTCAGTCGTGTCCAACTCTGTGAGCCTATAAACTGTAGCCTGCCAGGCTCCTCTGTCCATGGAATTCTTGAATATTGAAGTGGGTTGCCATGCCCGCCTCCACAGGATCTTCCTGACCCAGGGATTGAACTCATGTCTCTTATGGCTCCTACATTGGCAGGCAGGTTCTTTACCACTAGTGACACCCGGGAAGCCCATAAGCAGTATGTGCTGTGCTGTTCTTAGTCACTTAGTCATGTCTGACTCTTTGCGACCCCATAGACTGTAGCCTGCCAGGCTCCTCTGTCCATGGGGATTTTCCAGGCAAGAATACTGGAGTGGGTTGCCGTGCCCTCCTCCAGGGGGTCTTCCCGACCCAGGGATCAAACTCAGGTCTCCCACATTGCAGGCGGATTCTTTACCATCTGAGCGGTATAGGGGTGTTAAACTACTCTTTATTCTTCCTTTCACCAGTTGAAAAATCAGCTTAGGGAGAGTTACATTTGTTTTCATTTCTAGAGAAAAATACATTTGCCTCTAAACTATTTGATGAAGCTGCAGGATTAACCTTCCAATAAGACAAATAGATGAGTAAAAAAAGTACGAAGGTGGTAGGGTAAATTGTTCTAATAAAAGCCATTCCCTGTTCTACTTGATACATAAGGCAGCTTTGAGAAATTGATGATAAAACTCAGGCTTACATTAAGCCCTCTTGTTGTCTCTCCACAGCTCCAGGTCTAGCAAGTTCACAAAGCCTACCAGGCCCCATACATGGAATGGCCACTCCTCTAGCAGGTATAGATGCAAGGGGAGTTTATCCATTGAGTGCGAGAGAAGACTCTTCAGCCATGAAAGTGAAAGAAACAATCCGGAAGTATTTCCCTGAGACCTGGATCTGGGAGTTGATACCACTCGAGTAAGTTGTGTGCTGCTTGGAACTGAGAATTTGAATCCTCCTCTACGATTCTGGTGTAATCGTAGGGCTCCCAGTCCTTTCTGTTCTGCCCCACTCTTTTCTGATAGATGTGTAGATTCATAGTTCATTTATCTCATAGCTAAACAATGCAATTTTGTTTTTCTAATTTGGTCCTGAGATACTTAAAACAATAGAAAGCCACCCTTGACCCTAAAAAGAAAAAAAAAAAAAAATCAGAAACCTCTCTAGGAGCACCAAACTTTATATCGAGTTTAGCATTTATCACACTGGGTTTCTAAAGTGTCATGCTCTAGAGTCAGCTGTGGTCCATGCTTTTAAGAAAAGGAATTCATTTACTCTCGTCTTCTTTTTTCCCCTCTCTAGTATGTGGGGCAAACATGAGTTGGCAATCAAGGTCCCTGACACCATCACGGAGTGGAAGGCCAGTGCCCTCTGCTTGTCTGGAAGAGCAGGGCTTGGACTCTCACCCACCATCTCTCTCACAGCCTTCCAGCCCTTCTTCCTGGAACTCACTCTTCCCTATTCTGTGGTTCGAGGAGAAGCCTTCACACTCAAAGCCACTGTGTTCAACTATCTGTCCCATTGCATTCGGGTAAGGGCACTTGTCTGGATGTAAGTGAAGCTAGGAGGAAGGAACACACCATGCATTTCCTAAATCTCTCCCAGGTCATCTCCTAGTAAATCATAATTGAATACGATGTGGCCTAATTTTGGACTAGAATAGGTGCTAAGAACAAAGCTCCCCAACAGGTCCAAGGTGGTAAGGTTACAACCATCCAGGCTTCCCTAGTGGCTCAGATAGTAAAGAATCTGTCTGCAGTTTGGGAGACCTGGATTCAATCCCTGGGTTGGGACGATCCCCTGGAGAAGGTAATGTCAACCCACTCCAGTATTCTCGCCTGGAGAATCTCCAAGGACAGAGGAGCCTGGTGGGCTACAGTCCAGGCAGTCACAAAGAGTCAGACACGACTGAGTGAATAAGACTTTCACTTTCAAGTGCTAAGAACAAAGCTCCCCAACAGATCCAAGGTGGTAAGGTTATAGTCATCCAGGACTGTATTTTGTTTGTGTATTCCTGAATTCAGATATTACTCCCACCTGATTATTTTTTCACTCTAACAAAAGAAAAATATTTCTTCCTTGTGTTGGCACAAGCCTAAATCCTGAGTATTTATCCTGATTCCCATCAGTTTTTCAATGTCCTTATGGCAAACATCTAAACTACAAAATACTGACAGGATTTACCTTGTCTGAACAGCTTCTCAAAGCCTCTCATTAGTATGCATTGTCCCTTTAAGCGTCTTTCCCTCCCCCCTCCCTGACACCCCATTACTGACCTTTTCCCTGTGTTCTTTGTCCAACTTGTGGGTGGGAATGGGGGACAGGTGAGCATACAGCTGGAGGCCTCTTCTGCCTTCTTGGCCATCCCAGTAGAGAAGAATGAAGAATCTCAGTGTGTCTGTGGAAACAAGCAGAGAACCATGTCCTGGGCTGTGACCCCAAAGTCACTGGGTGAGTGATAATGGTGTTCACAAATCCTACTTCTTTTGTTGTAATGATTGCTTTCCACTCCCACTCAGATGCATGCTTTTCTCTCCTCTTTTGACAATGATCAATGGAAGGAAAACAATTATATATATTGGAGAGGCTTAAAAAGAAGAAACCATTCAATATAGGATCACTGTTTAACTCCTTAAGAATTTTATTCCCCAGGAGAGGTGAATTTCACAGCTACTGCAGAAGCCTTGCGGTCTCAGGAACTATGTGGCAATAAGGTGCCTCACTTCCCAGAAATTGGACAGAAGGACACCGTTATCAAGCCTTTACTAGTTGAGGTATGAAGGTCTAATCTCTCTGAGTCTCAGAAGCTTTATTATGGAAATCGCATTATCTAACATGTATGTGGCAGTGACATTTCATTCCCATGAATATGAATATGTCCACAACTCAAGCTTTCACTAACATTTTCTCTTCTAAAGTGATTGCTTCTTCTCGGATACATTATAACTTCTCTTTTTTTTTAATTCATTTTTTAATTGAAGAATAATTGCTTTACAATGTTGTATTAGCTTCTACTGTACAACAGTGTGAATCAGCTATATGTATACATGTATCCCCTCCTTCTGAATCCTCCCTTCCACTCACCTCCCAAATCCCATCCCTCTAAGTCATTACAGAGCACTGAGCTGAGCTCCCTATGCTATACAGCAGCTTCTCACTAGCTATCTATTTCACACACAGTAATATATATATATACATATATGTCAATACTACTCTCTCAATTCGCCCCACCCTCTCCTTCCTCCCTGTATCCACAAGTTTGTTCTCTATTCCTTCCCTGTAAATAGGGTCATCAGTACCTTTTTTCTAGATTCCATATGTATACAGATAACTTTTCTTCTTAATTTTCTTCTTTCAATACAAAGCCTGAAGGAATAGAAAGAGAAGAAACTTTCAACACACTTCTCTGTGCATCAGGTAAGTGTCAGAAATAGATAAAATTTTTATGTTAAGCCACTTGCCAAAGTATATGATGTGAAATGCCCTTGGAGGCACGTTTTCTCTGGTGGAAAAAAAAAAAAAAACGAAAGACGTATATTATCCCATGTGCAAATCAAAGAACATTTGATGGAGAACAATCTTTTCCTGATGAGGGCATCGAAAAGTTAAAGAGATTCACCTAAAAATTCTTGGCCAATAATGAGGACTAAAGCTGATGACTATCGGACAGGATTCTTTCCAATACACCTTGCTTCCCAAACTTCTTCCTACACAATTTTCCAAATATTGAAATATCTTTGTGGCACTGGTATTCTTGGTTATTCAGTTAATAGTTTAAGTGTATTCGTGTTTTTGTTTAAACAAATTATTTGAAGAATTTTAGGTCACTAACATATAGAGAAAAACAATCTTTAATGAACCCTTAAAATTACCATCTAAATTTTCATCCATTCATTTAGAAAATGACTATTAAAATGTTCAACTCTGCCCTATCTAAAATCATCTTGAGAACAATGCTTAGTGTACAGATGGCCTCTCTTCTCTATTTAAGTATCCCCTGATAATCTCAGCTAGTCACAGAACTTTAATAACTTTGTACCAGAGACGACAAAATGTATATATCTTTGGTCCATACCTCTTTCCTGAACTGATACTCATGTATTCAACTGTTCACTTATCATCTCCACTTGCAGGCTTGGAGGTCTAAGAGGTCTCTAAAAACTAGCTTCCTCAAAACTGAACCCCTGTAGGACTCGCTGCTTCTCCTACAGTTTCTTCATCTCAGATGCTGCTGCTGTGATGGAAATCCTATTCTTCTGCTTGCTGGAGATAAAAATTTTGGAGTTGTCCTTTAATTATATTCTTTCTCTTTTACTCCACACCCATTCAATTCCAAATCTAGTTGTTTCTACCTTTAAATATTATTCAGAATTTTCCCACTCCTCATCATGTCCACTCCTGCTCTAGACCTTTCTCTCTTGGATCATCTCAGCCACCTCCTAACTGGTCTCCTGGTCATCTTCCCTTGTTCTTCTATAGCAAGAGAATCATTGCAAAGCATATTTCACATATTTCACATTGCAAAACATATTTCCCTCCTCTGTTCAGAATCTTCCAAGAGTCTCCCATGTCCCTCAAAGTTAGAGCATGTCTCCAACCTCACCTACAAAGCCTTTCTACCCTTGTGACTTCATACCTTCTTACCCTGTCCTCCACTCACCCTGCTCTTCCTTGTCTAATCACACTGGTCTCCTAATCTGATCTTGGAACACATCCAGCATGCTATCATCTTTGGTGTCTTTTCATGTTTTGTTCCTTCTTCCAGCAAGTCTCTTCCCTTCATATCAGATCAGATCAGATCAGTTGCTCAGTCGTGTTCGACTCTTTGCGACCCCATGAATTGCAGCATGCCAGGCCTTCCTGTCCATCACCAACTCCCGGAGTTCACTCAGACTCACGTCCATCAAGTCAGTGATGCCATCCAGCCATCTCTTCCTCTGTCGTCCCCTTCTCCTCCTGCCCCCAATCCCTCCCAGCATCATACTCTTTTCCAATGAGTCAACTCTTCGCATGAGGTGGCCAAAGTACTGGAGTTTCAGCTTTAGCATCATTCCTTCCAAAGAAACCCCAGGGCTGATCTCCTTCAGAATGGACTGGTTGGATCTCCTTGCAGTCCAAGGGACTCTCAAGAGTCTTCTCCAACACCACACTTCAAAAACATCTATTCTTTGGAGCTCAGCCTTCTTCACAGTCCAACTCTCACATCCATACATGACCACAGGAAAAACCATAGCCTTGACTAGACGGACCTTTGTTGGCAAAGTAATGTCTCTGCTTTTCAATATGCTATCTAGGTTGGTCATAACTTTCCTTCCAAGAAGTAAGCGTCTTTTAATTTCATGGCTGCAGTCACCATCTGCAGTGATTTTGGAGCCCAGAAAAATAAAGTCTGACACTGTTTCCACTGTTTCCCCATCTATTTCCCATGAAGTGATGGGACCAGATGCCATGATCTTCATTTTCTGAATGTT
>NW_011488223.1:62912-98475 GCF_000754665.1 Bison bison bison
TCTGAATGTTGAGCTTTAAGCCAACTTTTTCACTTTCCACTTTCACTTTCATCAGGAGGCTTTTTAGTTCCTCTTCACTTTCTGCCATAAGGGTGGTGTCATATGCATATCTGAGGTTATTGATATTTCTCCCAGCAATCTTGATTCCAGTTTGTGTTTCTTCCAGTCCAGCATTTCTCATGATGTACTCTGCATTTAAGTTAAATAAGCAGAGTGACAATATACAGCCTTGATGTACTCCTTTTCCTATTTGGAACCAGTCTGTTGTTCCATGTCCAGTTCTAACTGTTGCTTTTTACTCCCTGATTTACTTAGTCTTCATCACTTATGATTTTTAAAAACTATTTATATATTTATTTATTTTGGCTATTCAGTTCAGTTCAGTCACTCAGTCATGTCTGACTCTTTGTGACCCCATGGACTGCAGCCTACCAGGCTTCCCTGTCCATCACCAACTCCCAGAGTTTGCTCAAACTCATGTCCATTGAGTCGGTGATGCCATCCAACCATCTCATCCTCTGTCATCCCCTTCTCCTCCTGCCTTCAATCGTTCCTAGCATCAGGGTCTTTTTGAACAAGTCAGTTCTTTGCATCAGTTGGCCAAAGTATTGCAGTTTCAGCTTCGGCATCACTCCTTCCAATGAATATTCAGGACTGATTTCCTTTAGCATGGACTGGTTGGATCTCCTTGAAATCCAAGGGACTCTCAAGGCTTTTCTCCAACACCAAAGTTCAAAACCATCAATTCTTCGGCACTCAGCTTTCTTTATGGTCCAACTCTCACATCCATACATGACTACTGAAAAAACTAGAGCTTTGACTAGACAGACCTTTACTGGCAAAGTAATGTCTCTGCTTTTTAATATGTTGCCTAGGTTGGTCTTAGTTTTTCTTCCAAAGAGCAAGTGCCTTTTAATTTCAGGCTGCGGCCACCATCTGCAGTGATTTTGGAGCCCAAAAATATAAAGTGTCTCACTGTCTCCATTGTTTGCCCATCTATTTGCCATGAAGTGACGGGACCAGATGCCATGATCTTTGTTTTTTGAATGTTGAGTTTTAAGCCAGCTTTTTCACTCTCCCTTTTCACTTTCATCAAGAGGCTCTTTAATTCTTCTTCATTTTCTGCCATAAGGGTGGTGTCATCTGCGTATCTGAGGTTATTGATAGTTCTCCCGGCAATATTGATTCCAAGTAGTGTTTCATCCAGCCCAGCATTTTGCATGATGTACTCTGCATATAAGCAGGGTGACAATTTCCAGCCTTGACATACTCCTTTCCCAATTTGGAACCAGTCTGTTCTTCCATGTCCAGTTCAAACTGTTGCTTCTTGACCTGCATAGATATTTCTCAAGAGGCAGGTAAGGTGGTCTGGTATTCCCATCTCTTTCAGAATTTTCCACAGTTTGTTGTGATCCCACAGTCAAAGATTGTGGCATAATTAATAAAGCAGAAGTAGATATTTTTCTGGTATTCTCTTGCTTTTTCAATGATAGAATAGATGTTGACAATTTGACCTCCGGTTCCTCTCCCTTTTCTAAATCCAGCTTGAAGATGTGAAGCTCATGGTTCATGTACTGTTGAAGCCTGGCTTGGAGAATTTGGAGCATTACTTTGCTAGTGTGTGAGATGAGTGCAATTGTGCGGTAGTTTGAACATTCATTGGCACTGCTTTTCTTTGGGATTGGAGTGAAAACTGGCCTTTTCCAGTCCTGTGGCCACTACTGAGTTTTCTAAATTTTCTAGCATATTCAGTGCAGCACTTTCACAGCATCATCTTTTACGATCTGAAATAGCTCAACTGGAATCGCATTACCTCTACTAGCTTTGTTCACAGTGATGCTTCCTAAGGCCCACTTGACTTCACATTCCAGGATGTCTGGCTCTAGGTCAGTGATCACACCATTGCAGTTGGGTCATGAAGATCTTTTTTGTATAGTTCTTCTGTGTATTCTTGCCATCTTTTCTTAATATCTTCTGCTTCTGTTAGGTCCATACCATTTCTGTCTTTTATTGTGCCCATCTTTCCATGAAATGTTCCCTTGTAATTTTCTTGAAGAGATCTTTAATCTTTCCCGTTCTGTTGTTTTCCTCTATTTCTTTGCATTGATCACTGAGGAAGGCTTTCTTATCTCTCCTTGCTATTCTTTGGAACTCTGTATTCAAATGGGTATAGCTTCCATTTTCTCCTTTGTCTTTTGCTTCTTTTCTCAGCTATTTGTAAGGCCTCCTCAGACAGCCATCTTGCCTTTTTGCATTTCTTTTTCTTAGGGATGGTCTTGCTCCCTGTCTCCTGTACAATGTCACAAACCTCTGTCCATAGTTCTTCAGGCACTCTGTCTATCAGATCTAATTCCTGGAATTTATTTGTCAGTTCCACTGTATAATTGTAAGGAATTATATCATACCTGAATGGTCTAGTGGCTTTCCCTACTTTCTTCAATTTAAGTCTGAATTTTGCAATAAAGAGTTCATGATCTGAACCACAGTCAGCTCCTGGTCTTATTTTGCTGACTATATAGAGCTTCTTCATCTTTGGCTGCAAATAATATAATCAATCTGATTTCGGCATTGACCATCTGGTGATGTCCATGTGTAGAGTCTTCTCTTGTGTTGTTGGAAGAGGGTGTTTTTTATGACCAGTGCAATTTCTTGGCAAAACTTAGCCTTTGTCCTGCTTCATTTTGTACTCCAAGGCCAAATTCGCCTGTTACTCCAGGTATCTCTTGACTTCCTACTTTTGTATTCTAGTCCCCTATGATGAAAAAGACATCTTTATTGAGTGTTAGTAGGTAGGTCTTCAGAGAACCATTCAACTTCAGCTTCCTCAGCATTACTGGTTGGGGCATAGACTTGGATTACTGTAATACTGAATGGCTTCCCTTGGAAATGAACAGAGATCATTCTGTTATTTTTGAGATTGCACCCAAGTACTGCATTTTGGACTCTTGTTGACTATGAAGGCTACTCCATTTCTTCTAAGGGATTCTTGCCCACAGTAGTAGATACAATGGTCATCTGAATTAAATTTGCCCATTCCAGTCCATTTTAATTCATTGATTCCTAAAATGTCAATGTTGACTCTTGTCATCTCCTGTTTGACCATTTCTAATTTACCTTAATTCACAGACCTAACATTGCCTGTTCCTTTCTGATTTTGGCTATACCAGGTCTTAATTGGGGCATGTGGATCTAGTTCCCTGACCAGGGATTGAACCCAGGCCCCGTGATTTGAGAGCATGGAGTCTTAGCCACTGAACCACCAGGGAAGTACCTGATTTTTTAATCAATGAGTATTTAGATGGCAACTTTATCCCCACACCCTACACTTCCTAGTTTACCTTGCCTCACTAGCTCACTCATATAAACACTCTGCTTTATTTTTTGTATAGAACTTATCAGTATCTAGCATACTAAAAATTTGTTATTTTATTACTCCCATCAAAATGAACTTATTATGATGTCAGGAAATGTCTTCCAAAAATTGCTATATCACTGCACTTAATACAGAATCTGGTACATAGCACACACTTAATACATATTTATGGAGTAAATATGATTTTTTTACAACCACTAGCTATAGTGTAAGTTAAGATAAACAATAAAAAGAAGGAAATAAGTATAACAAGGTATATGCTTATACAGAGATCTATAGAGATTTAGCACAAATATATATGATTAATATGAACTTCACTGTGAGATGAATTGTGGCTGTAGCAGAAACTTGGATTGCATCAAAAAAATTAAATAATAACTAATAAAAACATAATGTTGGATCTTGATCATAGAGACGGGAAAAAATGCAAACAGAGCTAGAACATTTCTCTCATTTTTCCCTCCCTTATGTGTATTTGTCTTGTTTCATTAGAAACTGGAGGATCTGAAAAGTTGTCATTAAAACTTCCTTCAAATGTGGTTGAAGGTTCTGCCAGGGCGACATATTCAGTTTTGGGTGAGTCTCCCATCCCAAAAGAAGCATCTGTCCATCCCTTTAACTCTAGTACATGGGGTCTCATCATCAGTTCCTAATGAAGTCCCTGTGTCTAGGCATTGGACTGAGAGAAAGCACCAAGAACCACACTGTGTATTAGTGGGAAAGAGGGGCTGAATCGATGCTGTGCTACATCTTAAACCTTGATATACTCTAAAGAGTAAGGAGAGTCATCTCTTTGTGCTCTCACCTTCAAGATATTGGCTAGATAATGATGCTTTCTACTAGAGATGAAACTAATCCTTTTTTACCAGATGTGTGACTCATCAGAAAGGTATATCCTGCCATTTTGGTCTTTTACTATTTTTCCCATCTTTGAACATCTACTTTATTGTTCCCACATTTCTCTTTCTATTCTTGTTTTTCTTCACCTCTTATGCTTTCTGATCCTCCCCTTTATACATGATTTGGCTTCTCACTTAGCTAGTCATTTATTTTCCCACCCTAACATCAATCAACTGAGTTCCTCTGAATTTTTTTTCTGTATTTCATTCCTCAGGTGATATACTAGGCTCTGCAATGCAAAATCTTCAGAATCTTCTCCGGATGCCCTATGGTTGTGGAGAACAGAATATGGTCCTTTTCACCCCTAACATCTACGTTCTGAACTATCTAAATGAGACAGGACAGCTCACTGAGAAGATCAAGTCCAAAGCCATCAGCTACCTCATCAGTGGTGAGAGATTACCCCCAAAGGAAAAACATTAGTTGATTTCCTAAATATCTCCTCCATTGAACTCAAATCTACGTCCCTTCAATTAAGATTTAGTAATTACCTTTGCTGTGACATCCAACAAGATGTTTCACAATACAACCACAGAATTAAATGGCATCATCAAATCTTGGAGACTTTGTAGTAAAATAGTAGCTTCCCTGTGATTTCTCAATGAGTTTTAAGGAAAAGCCTGATTCCTTCTCCAGTGTCTCTGTTATTTCCTAAATCTATGTAAACATTCTTCTTCTTCAGGTTACCAAAGACAGTTGAACTATAAGCACAGTGATGGTTCTTACAGCACCTTTGGGGATCGTGATGGTAGAAGTCAGGGAAACACTTGGTAAGATAATTATTTCCATATGTTCTCTGTAGATCCAAGATGTTTCAGATAACTGGAAATAGCTCTTATCTGATACCTGGACTTACTGTGTAGAAATTTGTTATCCTTTTAAAACCCACATGCACATCATTGCTAGCAGAAGTTCTCACCATTTCATGTATGAAATGTTCTGATAGTACAGTTCTGATAGTACAGTTGTTGTTTAGTCGCTAAGTCATGTCTGACTCTTTTGGGACCCCATGGACTGTAGCCCACCTGGCTTCTCTGTCCATGGGATTTCCCAGGCAAGAATACTGGAGTGGGTTGCCATTTCCTTCTCCAGGGGATCTTCCAGACCCAAGGATAGAACCTGTGTCTCCTGCATTGCAGGCAGATAGTACAATAGATAATAGTAAAATTAGGGTCCCCTCAAGCAGAAATATAAGGCATAAGGTGTCACAATGTGAAATGAGAGAGGAAGAAGTTTCTATATTGTGCATTCAAGAAGGAGAGGAGGCGAAGAACAGAAAGACACTGTGATGTAGTAAAATCATTCAGAAAATGGCAATTTGGGTGAAGGCTTGGAGTCTCCAAAAAACATTTTATGAGAAAAAAAGTATCAACTCTGGAGAAACCAATAAAGTTGAGAGATTTTTAAATACATTCAGAAGTTTGTTGGACAAATAAGAGTATATTCAGTATTCAAGGGTCATCTCGCCACCAATTTTCTCCACGGAACTGTGAAGCTATCTGGAGTCAGTGACACACAGTGAGCTTTCAAAAGGAGATGATCCGCAGGTCTCCTTCTCTTCTTTGCTGAACAGGCTTACTGCATTTGTGCTCAAGTCTTTTTCTCAAGCCCAGTCACACATCTTTGTGGAGGACTCGCACATCACAGACTCCCTTACCTGGCTCTCACGGAAGCAGAAGGAAAATGGTTGTTTCCAGCGCTCTGGATCATTGCTAAACAATGCTATTAAGGTGATGCCTTTAAATTTGTTCTGGTCCCTGAGAAGAGTGAAATGTATGAGTTGTGATGCTCCTATGGATTCCTCAAGTCCTGGTGATATAACTTTGAGAAGGACAGCAGAAGCAAAAGCTTTTGAAACCTAACGATAAATTAGGTGTTTCTTATGGTTAAGAAAATAGCATGTCCAAAAAACTCCACTATGTCACTAAAAATGAGGGAAAGTGATTTGGGACAGATTTCAGAATTTGGGGGTGAAGGAGGAAGCAGAGGAAACAATAATATTGCCCTAGAAAAGATACATTCTGGTGAAGATTAACCAAGGGGGAAATTAGAGTTAGCTGACTCTGGGTGATGGCTACTGGAGTGTTTGAGTGTCTCTGCCTCTGATCCTACAGGGTGGGGTCGATGATGAGGTAACGCTCTCTGCCTATATCACCATCGCTCTACTGGAGATGCCGCTGCTTGTCACCGTATGTACCGCCACTCCCAACCTGTACTTCCCTCTAATGTAAGGATGAAACTCGTGGAGCTATGAATCTCTGAGGAAAATGAGTTGTTATTTTCACATTATTTAATATTAGTATATTTCACTGGCACATAAAGGACGATAGATCCCTTGGGAAGCTGCAAAGAAAATTACCCTCTGGTCAGGACTGTGGTGTTGTGCAAGCACATTGGGGCGTTATATCTGTGGCTAGCCAGGGGACAGTTCATTAGCCTGGTTCAGCTAGCCTAAGGTCTTCCTTCATTTTCAGTAAGTCAGAAACAGAAAAACAAATTTCATATATTAATGCATATATGTGGAATCTAGAAAAGTGGTACAGATGAATCTCTTTGCAAGGCAGAAACAGGATTGATGTGGAAAATGAGAACATATGGATACCAAAGGGGAAAGGTGGAGGTGGGATGAAGTGGGAGATGTGGATTGACATATACACACTACTATGTATAAAATAGATAACTAATGGGAACCTGCTGTATAGCACAGGGAACTCTACTCAGTGCTCTGTGGTGATCTAAATGGGAAGGAAATCCAAAAGGGAGAGGATATATGTATACGGAGAGCTGGTTCACTTAGCTGTACAGCAGAAACTAACACATTGTAAAGCAGCTATACCCTCCCCGCCCACCCCCCCAATTAAACTAAATAAGTAAATGGCTGGAACAAGGGAAAACAGAAGCAGGGTCTTTATCTTCTTTATAGCACTCAATTGTCCGCAATGCTCTCTTCTGCCTGGAAAGGGCCTGGCAATCTGCCTCAGAGGCCCAAGGAAGTTTTGTCTATACCAAGGCGTTATTGGCCTATGCCTTCGCACTAGCAGGAGACCAAGCCAAACGAAACGAACTGCTTGAGTCACTACACAAAGAGGCTGTAAAAGAAGGTAAGAATTGACTTCCAAAAATCACCAATGATCAAAGGGAGAGACCCTATTTTATTCACATCTATTTTGGGCTTCCCTGGTAGCTCAGCTGGTAAAGAATCCACCTGCAATGCAGGAGACCCTGGTTCAATTCCTGGGTCAGGAAAATCCCCTGGAGAAGGGATAGGCTACCCACTCCAGTATTCTTGGGCTTCCCTGGTGGCTCAGCTTGTATCTGCCTGCAATGCAGGAGACCTGGGTTCTATCCCTGGTTTGGGAAGATGCACTGGAGAAGGGAATGGCTACCCACTCCAGTGTTCTCACCTGGAGAAATCCATGAACTGTATATAATCAGTCCATGGGGTTGCAGAGTTGGAAATGACTGAACAACTTTCACTTTTCACTTTCACATCATGCTTATATTATATTATATCCATTTTATTATTATAAGAAGATTAATTATTACTGACCTAACATCTCTAGGTAACATGGATGATTTTATCAATTCACACATTATAAGCCTCGAAACAGTCCAGTTTCTAATATCACACAAGGATGTAATAAAGATACGAGGTGATTTACTGGAACCTCAATGTACTTTCTTGGCAAAGATTAGGTTTATTGGTGATTACATAATACTTTCACTTCATGTATGTCTGGGCTTCCCTGATAGCTCAGTTGGTAAAGAATCTGCCCACAATGCAGGAGACCCTGGTTCAATTCCTAGGTCGGGAAGATCCACTGGAGAAAGGAAAGACTACCCACTCTAGTAATCTTGGGCTTCCCTGGAGGCTCAGCTGGTAAAGAATCTGCCTGCAATGCGGGAGACCTGGGTTCAGTCCCTGGGGTTGGGGAGATCCCCTGGAGAAAGGAAAGGCTACCGACTCCAGTATTCTCACCTGGAGAATTCCATGGACTGTATAGTCCATAGGGTCACAAAAAATCAGAAACGACTGAGAGGCTTTCACTTCACTTCATGTATGTCCATTCACTGGGTGAGCTGTAATTACAGGGATCATTCATGAATTAGATTTTTGAAAATGTTCTCTAAGCTGAAGATGATATCCTTTTTTATTTCTAAGAGGACTCAATCCACTGGCAACGTCCTAGAAAGCCTCAAGAAGTTAATGAACTCTACAGTCCACACCGGGCTCCTTCTGTTGACGTGGAGATGACATCTTACTGCCTCCTTGCCCATCTTACTGCCCAGCCTGCCCCATCTTCAGAAGATCTGTCTGTGGCTACACAGATTGTAAAATGGCTCACCAAGCAACAGAACCCCAATGGCGGCTTCTCCTCCACTCAGGTCTGTGAAAAGACTCTAGGAAGAAAAATAAATGTACTAATACCTATGTAGACTCAACCATATTCTAAGAGTTGAGTAAGTGAATAGTGTTTCTAATTTATATTTTATTCTTGCATTACCAAAAAGGTTTCAGCCTCATTATTTTACACTTGGATTATTTCTCTGTCCTCTATACAATCTCTCATATTTTCTCTTCTTAGTGGATCCTCTTCTATAAAGTAACCAATCTTCCTAAAGCAGTGTTTTCATATGATTACTTCCTTTAGGGTCTTTCCTGGTGGTCCAGACTCTGTGCTTCCACTGCAGGGGGCTCAGGTTCCATCCCTGGTTGGTGGGGGAACTAAGATCCCACATGCTTTGTGGCATTTTTCATCCAAAGCCTAAAATTAATTTGCCCTAACTATTTCCTCTCCTCAGTAAACATGAATAATCTTGTCTAATAAGGCTGAACTCTTCACTTTTCCTGAAATTGGCTCACTCTTCTCCAGGTCTTAACTTCCAATATGTCCCTCCGTATTACTGCCTGATGCCTCTTTTCTGTCTGCATAAGTCTTTCTCACTATTCACAGATAATCTTATTTCTCATCTTCTTCACAGCCTTCTCTTATTATGTATACTAGCTCCAACTCCTTCTTTCTCTGAATTTTCCCAACAAATATTGTTATAGAAATGTATATATTACATGTGTCCATGCTCAGTCATGTCTGACTCTTTGTGACCCCATGGACTGTAGCCCATGAGACTCCTCTGTCTTTGGGATTCTCCAGGCAAGAATACTGGAGTAGGTTGCCATTTCCTCCTTCAGGGATCTTCCTGACCCAAGGATCAAACCCAAGTCTCTTGCATCTCCTGCATTGGCAGGCAGATTATTTACCACTCTGCCACCTGTGAAGCTCGTAGAAATACACAGAACTGCATAGATTATTGAAATGTGTTCTACTTTATGTCAACTATTTGAGTCTTAGTCCCATACGTATATTGTAAACTACTTGAATGAGGAAACTGCATTTCCCCAAAGTACCTAAGGGTTTCCAGATGGCTCAAATGGTAAAGAATCTGCCTGCAATGTGGGAGACCTGGAGTCAATCCCTGGGTTGGGAAGATCCCCTGGAGAAGGGAATAGCTATCCACTCCAGTATTCTTGCCTAGAGAATTCCATGGACAGAGAAGCCTTGTGGGCTACAGTCCATAGGATCTCAGGGTAGGACATGATGGAGTGACTAACACACACAAAGAACCTGGAATTGTTCATGATGAATAACGAGCTCTGAATAGACTTGAAATTCAGTGAATGAACAGTGTTTATGACTAGATAACTCTGAGAGTAGCATGGATATGGTTTATATCCAGTATGATTTGGCCACCTTCCTCTCCTATAATTTCTGCACCCATCTTTTTTCAGGATACAGTGGTGGCTCTCCAGGCACTCTCCAAATATGGAGCAGCAACTTTTATTAAAGGGGAGAAAGCAGCTACTGTCACCGTCAAGTCTGCAGGGACCTTCTCTGAAGAATTCCAAGTAGATGAAGCCAAACGTCTACTGCTGCAGGAGGTGGCTTTGCCAGAGATCCCGGGGAAGTACAGCACAGCCGTGACAGGGTCGGGATGTGTGTACATCCAGGTGAGACTTGCCAGGGTTCCAGAAGTGTCACAAATGGGAGATCAAGTCTCAAGAAGTAGATCTGAAGTCCAAAACAGAGAAAGAAACGTGTACCAAGGGGAAATATAAATTACCTAGAAGCAATAGATTGAGTGCAAAAATAAAGGCTTTTTTTCCTCCCCATTCGTTTTAGACATCCTTGAGATATAATATCCTACCCAAGAAAGAAGGAAAAGCTCCCTTTACTCTGAAAGTTGAAACTCTCCCCCAAAACTGTGATGGAGTCAGCACTCACAGGAAAGTCCAGATTCACGTCAATATTAGGTAAATTGTAAATTGATACCTGACTTTTAGAATAGATAGAGTATGGTGAAACTGATTTTCTGATGCAGAGGATCTTCACTGTCCAGGGTCATACATAATGAATAAGAAATTCTTGCAATATTTATTCAAAAGAAAATTTTCTTCACTCTTAGCCAAAAAGCCGTAATGTTGAGAATATGATGTCACTATACCTGCAGAGTATGACTTCTTATGAGTTTTCCAAACAACTACATGCTCAGTTGTTAGTCATGTCCCACTCTTTTGCAACCCCATGGATTGTAGCCCACCAGGGTCCTCTGTCCATGGAGTTTTCCAGGCAAGAATACTGGAGTAGGTTGCCACTTCCTTCCTACCCGAGGTGGGTCTTGTTGCCAAGCCAGGGATCAAACATTGGCTGCATTGGCTGGCAGATTCTTTACCACTAGTGCCACCTGGGCAGCCCCCCAGACAACTATAACAGAAGAAAATAGAGTAGATGGTGAAGTTGAATGGTAGCCAGGGATAGGAAACACTAGAAATAAAAAAGGAGAGACTTCTGTCTTGAATGAAGTCCAAAGGATTTTGTTTGACTGCCTTGTCCGTACACCTTGACTTCATAGTTACACTGGGGAACGACCCAGCTCCAACATGGTCATTGTTGATGTGAAGATGGTATCAGGCTTCATACCTGTGAAATCATCAGTGAGAAAGGTAAGCCCTAAATCCCTCACAGATAGCAGAGTCATGGCAAATAAATGCTGTAAATTTTATTTTTTTGATTCAGTTCTTCAAGAGGTCTCTCAAACTTGTGTCTCTAGTGTGTGTTTCCATTATTCGAACAGTGAGCATCCTAGTTATATGGTCTCAACTATAAGATATAAATCATAAACATGGTTAATAATGTTTAACCTTGAGACTTCTAGGAATGCATAGTGCATTGAATTATCTTTCCATTATGTATAAAAAGGAAAAGGGAGACTACATCATATGCATGTATGTACATATATTCTCCATTTTTAAATTTTTTTTCTGAGCTTTTCCTTGACATAGAAGAGAAAGTTTTTTTATCTCTTTATCATTGAACAAATGTTTGCTTTAGAGTTTTTGATCATTTTCCTTATTGGTTCAAGGAAATTTCCAATTATAATTTATAAAAGTTATTGTAGCAAATGGGCCCTGTGCTTTAGTTCAAATCTTTTTCTGTATTTTAGATGACAGTGATTTTATTTTTAATTAGTATAATAAATCACATTGGTCTTTTAAATTCTGAAGCAACTTTACATTCTTAGGACTAACTGGACCTGCTCGTTGTGTTTATTTTTTAAAATAGATTTCTGGATTCTATTTGCTTATAGATGGTTGTGTTTTTGTTTTTGTTTTTTAATATCATGACTGACACTCAGTTCAGTTCAGTCACTCAGTCGTGTCCGACGCTTTTCGACCTCATGAACAGCAGCATGCCAGGCCTCCCTGTCCATCACCAACTCCTGGAGTTTACCCAAACTCATGTCCATTGAGTCAGTGATGCCATCCAACCATCTCATCCTCTGCCGTCCCCTTCTCCCAGTGACTGACGTCATCCCAGTGACCAACACTGGGCTATATTTTTTGTTTCTTACACTATTCTTACTGGCTTCTGGTATCAAAATTATGCTAGACTCAAAAGACAGGGAGAAATGTCTTTTAACCTCCCCCCCCTTTTTTTTAAAATATAGTTAGAAGATAACTCCCTGTCTCTATATGTAGATAATAGATAGGGAGGGTGTTGAGTCAATGTTATTTTTATTAGTATTGCTATTATTCTTGAGGAGATCAAATTAGAGTGTGATGTCTCTGAGAAGCCATTTAGAACATAAATATCTGAAGACTGTCTCAGCCTGAAAGTCCCTCATCTCATACCCTTTGGTGTATCCTCTGCGTCTACAGCTCCAGGAAATGGCTCAGATTCAGAGGACTGAAGTGAGCACCAACCATGTCCTGATTTACTTTGAAGAGGTAAGATTCTCTGTGACTCTGCTAGATCCAGGAGAGCCATTAGAGGTTCTAACAAACAAGCCAACCCAGGTTCCAAAGAATGTACTTCACATACACAGCTTACCATATTACAAAAGTCTCTGGTATAAGTGTTAGTCACTCAGTCGTGACTAACTAACTATTCTTCAGGGAAGAATACTGGAGTGGGTTGCCATTCCCTTCTCCAGAGGAATCTTCCTGACCCAGGGATTGAAGCCGGGTCTCCCACATTGTAAGGCAGATTCTTTACCATCTGAGCCTCTAGGGAAGCCTGTATTATAAAACTCCCTGGTATTTCATTTACGAAAGGGGAGAAAAAAGCTATAGAGGAAAATGAATCCTGGCCAAGTCAACAGGCTTCATTTACTACATTTAACTGTCTGTAGAATTGTCTTCTTGCCCTTCTTTTATCTGTCCTTGAATGTATTATACAAGTCCGAAGCCATCTCGTTCTCTCCATAGGTTTTGGTACAGAGAATAGCATAAGTACAGTGTTTGATAATATCTTAAAGAAAGAGAGACAAAGTTAATCTTTGATTCTAATTCAGTTTTCCTGTCTCTCCAGCTGACCCATCATATCCTGAGTTTCTTCTTCTCAGTGGAACAAGACATCGCAGTAAAGAATTTAAAACCAGCTACTATAAAGGCATATGATTACTATGAGACAGGTGAGTGAGAGTCAGACATGCCAAGCCTTGAAAGGAAAAAGATGACTAACCTAGGATAGTGTCACCATAACTGAAAGAAAACTCCACAATCTCTCACTGGAAGAAAGAGTGAGTTTATGATCACAGGATAATCTTATTCGTAATACTTGTCCCCAAACAAGTATTAGAGTCATTCTTATAAACTGATCATAAAGCAATAAGGGGATCAGTTCTTTCTAAATTCTCCTATGAAGTTGTTTGTTCTACACTGAATTATTCTAGAAAGGAAAGAAAAGCAGCAATAACTTAAAAAAAAAAACTTCTCAGTACTAATGTGTGCTATGAGACACAAAATTTGATCTATTTTTCACCTGGGCCTTGGAGAGTCACAAATTTGGAGAAACTGTGTAATATATCAGGAAATTATTTGATTTGCTCATGACTCTGAACTAGAAACTTACCAGCATCTTAGCATGCTGGTGGTGTTCCAACTTAACTCTTTCTTAGAAAAGAAAAGGTTCACAGCAGAAGGTACAACTTCAATAAGAAAAACATAATTGTGAAAAAGAGCTATACAGTGTCCTACAGAAAGACAGTTATCCATTTGTGAACTTTGTATCCAAGCCCAACTTTCTGTTACTTCCCACCAAACAATCCCAAGTAGCTTAGTACAGAAGAAGTCCTTTTATTGGCTCTATAACTATGCTTTATACTTTCTTTCATAACTTACACAATTTATTTACAGTTAACTACTCATGTGCCTATTACTGCATGTCTGTCTTCACTCTGTCTCATTCTTTTTGCATTTCAGAGGAATTCACCATTGAAGAGTACAGTGTTCCCTGCAGTGCTGGTAAAGTATAGACAGTAAAATCTGATGCCAATGAAAAGAAAATAAATAAGCATTTGTTGTTTGAGTAAAGCTGCTTCTTGAGCATTCCCTTACCATATTATAAAACTCCTTGGTGAATCATTTATGAATTGAACTATCTCAGATGTATTACAGACTTTCACAGTAGGAAAAAATGTAAGTAAAATATAATTACATGTATCTAGGTTGACTTGTTTGAGGATGAATCACATATTTGCCACATATAAAAGCTAAATCATTTAATATTTAGTTTACATTTCTGTGCTCAGTGGTGATATATTTATCACCCATGGCCTTTCTGAGATGTTTCTAAACTTACACAAGTTAAAGTCAGGCAACTTTTCACTCTAAAATTGTCCATATAATACTACACAAGAGATGTGATCTATAAGATGTTCCTTTTGGCTGATTGACAGGGTTCATCTTGACAATACAACACTTGCTATGGGACTTTCCACTCTCCACTTTAAAACATGGAAAAACTGAGAACAGCCTTATCAATAAAAATAAATAAGCATACTAAGTGCAAATATTTATCATTAAAATATGAAAAATTATTCATTTATTAGATCACAAAATTTTCCTAATATTTCTATCTTTTCTTTACTGTTTAGAATCTGAACATGGAAATGATTGAAGATGGTAACTTGTGGACCTCATCAGATGAACTGCTCCAGAAACAAAGAACAAAGACTTATTAGAAGAGAGGCCAGTGGGAGAAAGAAGGGACAGGAATTGGAAGTATGCTAAATTTGTATGTTGAATAAATTTATGACATTTATAACTCTTTTTATCAATATTATATTTTCCTTCTTATGTATCTATTCTCCACAGTGTTTTGTTGGTGTTTTTTTTTTTTTTGGCCACTCCACATAGCATGCAGGATCTTAGTTCCCCAACCAGGGATCTAACCCTTGCCCCATGCAGTGGAAGCACAGTATGTTAACCACTGGACCCCAGGGAAGTCCCTATAGTGTTTTTAAAAATACAGAAAAACTACACAAAGAGGTACACCAAAAAATCTGCAGATAATTAAAAATTAAATTCCAAAATCTGCTTTCCCAGAAGATGGGGGAAAGAAAACAATATTTCTAAATATTGGAAACAACCAAAATGTCCATCAAACTAGCTGTGGTACATCCATACCATGGAATACTACTCACTAATAAAGACAGACAAAGCACTGATACAAACAACAACTTGGATGGATCTCAAAAACTTTACACTGAGTGAAAAGAAATACAATTTCCAAAGGCACACTGTATGACTCCTTTCATAAAACATTCTTGAAATGACAAAACCATGGAAATGGAAGATAAATGAATGGTTTCCAGGGGTTATGGGTGCTAGGGAAATGGGAAAAGGGGTGTGACTTACAAAGGGATTGCATTAGAGAGACCTTTGTGCTGAAGAAATCCTGCATGTGTGGAAGCAGAAGTCCTGGTTTGAATTTTTACATTTAATTCCATCTCAAGTTGTTTTGTTGTCTATTGTGTGCTATATGAGTTGATATCTAAATTGACTTTTTTCTCACTTATGTAGCCTTCTAATAGTCCCATTATCATTTATTAACCAATTCAATATTTCCCTGCTAATAAGAAGTGACTCCTTTATCACAAATTAAATTATATATTTTAGATTTGTTTCTAAATGATTTATTCTATTTCACTGATTAACCAGTTTATTCTTTCATACATGCTAAAATATTTGAATCAATGTGGCTAAATGAAATGTTGTAATTGTTCAGCTGTTCAGTTCTCACCTTTTCTTTGCAATACTAAGCTTATCATTTATTCCAGGTAAAATTTTGAAATTTTTTTATGATGTGAATTATCCCTATAGTCACATTGGGTATTGTCTGGAGATTCACTGAATACAAATAAATGTATAATGATTATGAATGTCAATTTTTTTTTTTTTACAATATTTAGGCTTCCTTAGTCAGACACATTTTCTGAATTCACTTGTGAATTCTAATTTGGACTTAATTTCTGAATTTGGACTGAACTACAAAATGAAAATTAAAGATTAATTTCATGGGCATAAATAGCAAAAATAAGTTGAAAGAATAATAAAATGTATGCATGCATGTGTGCTTAAGTTCCCTCAGTCATGTCTGACTCTTTGCAACCCTGTGGACCCTAGCCTGCCAGGTTCCTCTGTCCATGGGATTTCCCAGCCAAGAATACTAGAGTAGGTTACCATGCCCTCCTCCAGGGGATCTTCTCGACCCAGGGATCGAACCCTCATCTCTTATGTCTTTTGCATTGGCAGGCGGGTTCTTTACCACTAGCGCCATCTGGGAAACCTGATAAAATGTATACAAATAGACAAATTAAAAGATAAGGGCAAAAATAAAATTACAAAATAAGTAAAGACTAGGACAATAATTGTCATTTTTTTATGAAAACCACTGAAAGGTTTTTAAAAGGAGAATTATTTCAGAGTTGTATTATAGGTAGTCCATCTTTTAGGCCATGGCAGGAAAAAGAAAGCAAGTTTTTTTTTTTCTGATCTTTCTGATTTCTGGTAGAGTCATTTGTTTAGAACTGTTCTCTTTTCATGCTTCTGATGGTTTAGCACAAATATCTCTCTTTTGACTTGTACAATTCCACACCTTAAAAAATTGTTTTTTCCCCATCTTCTGTACAGTCAGAGCTCTTTGAAAGCCAGACCTGTATCTTAATCATGTCTGCCGCCTGTTCACCGAACACAGTTCTGGGAATGTAGTAGACAGTGAAAAAAATGGGTCAGTGCTGAGTGAGCATATTCCCTCAAGCAGAGAGATAGAGGAGAAATGGAATAATGCAAAGGTTTTAGGACATACCAGTAGAGAAAATGAGCCAGAAAGATCATTTTCACTCAAACCTGACTTGAATTGCTTACTGTTTCACAAACACATAAAACAGATTTTCATACTTTTCCAAAGTCAGAGAAATAAGAAGAAGGAATTTTGGTTATTTATTAGGACTTGAGGTAAAATTTGCCAGCTTCCCAGGTGACTCAGTGGTAAGAATTCATCTGCTAATGCAGGACACGAAGGAGACACGGGTTCGATCCCTGGGTCAGGAAAATCCCATGGAAGAGGAAATGGCAACCCACTCCAGAAAATAAAATAATTCATGATGTAAATTAATAAATCTATGAGTCATGAATATTGCTAGACTTCAATGCAAATGTGGGTAAACAGACTGATTTATAAATTTTAATCTGTTCTAGTACAGCCTTTCAAAGAACGTTTATTAGTATTTAATACAAAGCAGAAGTATTGCTGAAAATCTTCCTTTTTTAATTGAAGTATAATTGATGTGCAATATTATGTTAGTTTCGGGTATACATCATAATGATTTGGCATTTAAATATAAAATGATCACCACAGTAAGTCTCATAACCATCTGTTACCATACAAAATTATTACAGTATTATTGACTATGTTCCTTATGCTATGTATTACGTCCCCATGACATTTATTTTATAACCAGTTTTGTACCTCTTAACCTCCTTCACCTGTTTCACCCAACCCCCCACCCACCCTTCTGGCAACCACCAGTTTCCTCTCTGTATTTATGAGTTTTTAGATTCCTCATACAAGCTGGATTGGCCCTGGTGGCTCAGACAATAAAGAATCTGCCTGCAATGTGGGAGACCTGGGTTTGATTCCTGGGTCAGGAAGATGCCCTGGAGAAGGAATTGGCAACCCACTCCAGTATTCTTGCCAGGAGAATATCCATGGACAGAGGAGCCTCGTAGGCTTAAGTCCACGGGGTCACAAAGAGTTGGACACAACTGAACAACAAACACACACATACAAGATCATACAGTGTTTGTCTTTCTCTGTCTGATTTATTCCACTTAGCATAATACATCTAAGTTCACTCATGTTGTCAAAATGGCAAGATTTCATTTTTTCTTTTAGCCAAGTAATATGCCATTCTTTAGCCATTTATCTATCAATGGACATTTAGATTGAATCCATAATTTAGCTATTGTAAATAATGCTGAAGTGAACATGAAGGTGGATATATCTTTTCAAATTAGTGTTTTGGTTTAAACTTTTAAGAACCTCTAGAATTTGAAAACAGTGACAGAGTTTATTTTCTTAGGCTCTAAAATCACTGCAGATGGTGACTGCAGCCATGAAATTAAAAGACTCTTGCTCCTTGGAAGAAAGAAAAGCTATGACGTATTTAAAAACAGATTAAAAGCATATTAAAAAGTAGAGACATTTCTTTGTTGACAAAGGTCCGTCTAGTCAAAGCTATGGTTTTTCTAGTAGTCATATATGGGTGTGAGAGTTGGACCATAAAGAAGGCTGAGCACGGAAAACTGATGCTCTTGAACTGTGATGTTGGAGAAGACTTTCAAGAATCCCTTGGACTGCAAGGAGATCAAACCAGTCAATCCTAAAGGAAATCAGTACTGAATTTTCATTGGAAGGACTGATGCTGAAACTGAAGCTCCAATATTTTGGCCACCTGATGCGCAGAACTGACTCACTGGAAAAGACTCTTCTGCTGAGAAAGATTGAAGGCAGGAGGAGAAGGGAACAACAGAGAATGAGATGGTTGGATGGCATCACTGACTCTATGGACATGAGTTTGCGCAAGCGCCAGAAGTTACTGATGGACAGGGAAGCCTGGCATGCTGCAGTCCACTGGGTCACAAAGAGTTGGACACGACTGAACGACTGAACTGAAAACTTGTGTTATTACCTGCAGTAACTACAAAGTCAGAGGAATTCCTCTCCTCTAGAAGCCTCCCCCGCCCAAATTCCCAAGATCCTTGGCCTGCCAGGAAACAATTTTCTTTGTGTATGAGCCTGGCACCCTATATGTCATACACCATGTCAGTTTCCTTTGAGGACTTTGTAAATATTGACTCCACCCATATTTCTCTATTGTGAGCTTGTCATGACTGATTAAATAAGAATTATTTTCAAAAATTATTTTTCTGGTAGGCCTTAATTACACAATCAGTCTGTCTAAATTATGTCTAGATTTAAAAAAAAGACATATTCTTATTAAACTAATGCAATTAACTATGTTGCCATGAAAATTATGGATATATTTTTACTTTTTCAGTAAGTTTTTGTTCTGAATTTTAAGAGAGTTAGTGCAAATCAGATACCATTTTTAAATGCTTTGTCTCCATCTACATACAGAAACAGAATCTACTAAATTGGGTGCTAGATATAGAGCAAAAAGGGGAAGGGCTTCCCTGGTGGCTCAGAGGTAAAGAATCCACCTGCCAATGCAGGAGACGCAGGTTCAGTTCCTGGTCCGGGAAGATCTCACATGCTGAGGAACAACCAAGCCTGCATGCCACAACTGCTGAGCCTGTGTTCTAAAACCTTGGAGCCGCAACTACTGAAGCCTACATGCCTGAGAGCCTGTGCTCTGCAACAAGAAAAGTCTGAGCATCTCAAGCAGAAGAGTAGCCCCTACTCACTGAAACTAAAGAGAAGCCCACATAGCACAGCCAAAAATAAATAAAGTTTTTTTAAAAATAAAGAGGAAGAACTTTCCCCAATATTTGTTAAAAATACATTTAAAAAATACCTTTGTGTGTATGTGTGTGTGTGTGTGTGTGTGTGTTGAGTTGCTCACTTGTGTCTAACTCTTTGCAATGCTTTTGGACTGTAGCCTACCAGGCTCCTCTGTCCATGGAATTTTTCAGGCAACAATACTGGAGTGGGTTGCTGTTTCCTCCTCCAGGGGGATAAAGACTTATCATATTCTAAATAAATATCCACATTTTAATTTCCCTCCTTGTTCATTCAATCCTAGTAATTCTTATTCTGCTTGATCTTAGGCGAAGCATTCTTTTTCATGAAGTATATTTGCTTTTAAAGTTAAACATGTCCTAGAAAACCTGTCTTGTACTAGTACAAATAACCACAGTTAACCACTATCTTTACTATTTACTTGCCTTTACCAGTTAGATTTTTACTTACATACGTTTTCAAGTTATTAGTATATTTTCAGCTTAAAGAAACCCATTTCCTGTAAAGCTGGTTTTGTGGTGATAAACTCCTTTACCTTTTGCTTCTATGGAAAACTTTTTCTCTCTTCTTCAGTTCTAAATGGTGGCCTTGCTGGGTAGAGATTCTTAGTGAGTTTTTTCCTTCACAACTTTAAGTATATCTTGCTACTCCCTTCTGACCTGCAAAGTTTCTGCTGAAAACTCAGCTGATAGTCCGATGGAAGTTCCCTTGTATGTAACAAGGTCTTTTTTTTTCTTTCTCTCTCTTGCTGTTTTTAAGATTCTCTCTTCAACTTTTGATTTTAATTATAACATGCCTTGATAGAGATCTCTTTGGTTCCTCTCATAAGGAACTTTTTGTGCTTCCTGTACCTGAATATCTGTTTCTTCCCCTTTGTTAGGGACATTTTCAGCCATTATTTCTCAAGTTTTCAAGCTCTTTCTGTCTTCTCCTTTTGGGACTCCTTTAATGTGAATGTCATCCTGCTTGATGTTGTCCCATAGGAACTCTTTACCTGCCTCCACTCTTTCGACATTCTTTTTTCTCTTTGCTGCTCTATTTGGATGAGTTCCACTGCTCTTTCAGGTCACTGATCCTGTCTTCTGCTCCACTTCATCTTCCGTTGAACCCCTCGAGCCTATTCTTCAGCTCTATGACTTCTGTTCAGCACTTTCTTATTTATCTTTGCTGAAGCTCTCGCTGTGTTCATCCATTCTTCCTCAAGTTCAGTGAGCATTTTTCAACTATTCTTTTGAACTTTTTTTTCCAGATAATTTACGTATCTCCATTTTTAAAAATTTATTTATTTATTTTAATCAGAGGATAATTACTTTACAATATTGTGATGATTTTTGTCATGCATCAACATGAATCAGCCATAGGTATCTCCATTTTGTTAAGTTTTTTTTCTGAAGTTTTGTTTTGTTCTTTCATTTGAAGCATATTCCCCCGTTTCCTCATTTTGCTTGACTCTCTGTGTTTGAGTCTGCATGCTAAGTAAAACAGCCCACTTTCCCATTGAAAGAGTGTCCTGCGTATGAAGTGAAACTTATCATTTATCCTCACCCTAGCTCTTGGTTGTCTCAAATCAGTGTGTTAAGCAGGCTGATTTATTCTTGACGGGTCCCAGTTGTTGAGGGTGTTTTAAGACCTGTCAGTGTTCCAGAAAGCTTGCTCCCAGAGTCAGTGCCTAGTTTCAGACAGATCGAAAGCCAGATCCTCAGGCAACAGCTGTTAAAGTACATACAGTCCTGTGGGTCTGCAATCCCTGCTGACCTCCAGACCAGGAGATCCGGGAGTGTTTCTGGGCAATAGTTGCCAGAACTAAGCCTTCCTCTGAGTTTATAAGCTCATTGCTGGAAGATCCCAGCAAGCCATGGCAAGGTCAGGGGACAATGCAACAATGGGAGGGTGCAAAGACTGCATCTTCCTGCCTATATTCCCTACAAGTGCGTCTGCAGCCCCTAGATGAGCGGCACTGCTGAAGCCTGTCCCTAAGGTTGAAGCTCCGGGACAAGTAAATGTCTTTTTCACAGGCAGACTATGGGTAGTTTTTTTTCTGCTGTCTGCGCAATGCCCTGGGTGTGACAGCCTGCCTAGAACTATCTTTCCAACCATTACAGACCTGTGAGGCCCGGGGAGGTTAGTCCCTCTGGCCACCAGCACCAGGTGATCAAGAGGTGCCCTGTGCGAACTGTGTCTACTGCCCAGCCCTAGCAAGTCTGCAGAAAAATGTTGAGGGTGGGGTGGATCCACAGTGTTAGTGATACAGGGGAAGTATGTTGGGAGCAGGGCTTGGCTGCAGCTTGAGGAAGGCTAGAAGAGAGTGGTAGATGGGTGGGTCGTGATGAAGTGAGGGGGATGGAGAAGACGGGTAGAACACCTGCAATTTTAGTCAAGCACAAGCATTTCTTTTGAATTACTTTCTCCAGAGCTGCTTACTCAATCCTCTGTCAAGAAGTCCCCCTAAAGTCATTGAATGAGTTACTGGCATAATGACACATCCCTTGACCTTCAAAGGTAGCTTTCTTTGACACCTACTTGCAAGAATTTTGAAGGAGTTGAAGAAGGATGGGTTGAAAGTTCCTCCTCCGGAGCTTTGCTGTCAAAGTTAAAGAAGGTTAATTCTCCCTGGAACATAAATTTTTATTGTCTGGAAATGACTCAGAGCCTGTCAGACAGAGTTTAGCCTTGAGACTAATGAAGCAATCGCTGAGAGCATCAACCCTTTCGGGAAATCTGTGTCCAACCATGAACTCCATTTGGAGGCACTAGGTGGAGCTTGTCTGCAAATAGCATATAAAGTCTGCTAAATTTGAAAGGTCTCAAGGACCAGGCTGAGGGCAGGAGCTGGGCACGACACGGTGCCTGCGGTTTGTCCCTCACTATGGGGGAAGGCAGACTTCTTCACTCATGTCTCCTGCTACTTCTCGTCATTCGGTTTGCTACCAGCGCCTCAGATTCTGTGGAACCGTAAGTCTCACCCAACATCTCTTCCTCAATAATCTGTTTTTTTTATTTCAGTCTCTCCCTTATATCTTTGCTTTGCCTTTCCTAGTTATTGCTACCCTTTCATTCCTTAAGATACCTTAAAATTATAAGAAAGTATTATATTTTTTATTTCACTTATTCTGTATTCTTGAAGTCATGTTTTTCATGGGGTCAATAATAGTCATAAACACAATAAGTAGTCATTAGGAAGCATGACAAACCTCAGACCCCACCCTCACAGAATCATTCTTTCAGGTGAAAGGTATGGACTATAAAAATATTTAAAATGTACTGTTGGGAGTAATTAAACTCATATTGCAGATTATATGTACACAGAAGGTAAGAAACGTGTTAAATTATATCACAGGCATATAATTTGCACAATTCATACCATGGAAAACTGACAATTTGATTTCTCCAACAAATAAATTGTCTCAGAATCAGAAGCAGAGACCACCTATAAAATTAGAAAGATTTAAAAGGCATATCAATCAATTAATCAATCACAATGTATAGGCCTAATTTTGATAATGATTTCAAATACATCTTTTAAAACATAATGACATCTGTGATGACCTGGAGGGGTGGGATGGGGGCGTGGGAGGGAGGCTCAAGAAGGAGGGGTTATATGTACACATTTGGCTGATTCATGTTGTTGTACAACAAAAACTAATGCAACACTGTAGAGCAATTTACTCCAATAAAAAAACATGACATTTTAATAACGAATTATAAATTTGCACTGGCTGAATATTTAAATATGGATGATATTAAAAAATTTCGTTAAATGTTTATGTACCATAATGTAGCATGTTTTAGTTTAAAAATAATCCTTTCCTTCTGGAAATATATGTTGAAATATTTTGGAGTTTTGCTTCAAAATGATAATGGGAAAGGTGAGGTGGTTAGGAGGTGAATGTAGATGGAATGTGGATATGTAGTAAGGAAGGATAGCTAAGGCAAGAGTGCACGTAGATGTCCTTGGATGTTAGAACTGGGTATTGAGAGTCTAGTAGTTCATTATATTAATACAATATTGTGGATATAGACTTTTAGTATATTTAGAACAGTTAGATAAACAGATAAAGAATATGTGTACATATATACATGGAGAGTTTTATATATTTACAAAAAATATTCCCAATTAAAATTTACACAGGATTGGTGATTTCTCACTTTACATATAAAAGATGCCTTGCAGATAAATTATAAACCAGAAAGATTTTCAATGTGGTCATGGGTGACTGGTAGCCAATCATTAGGATTATTTTTGAGGGTAACTTTAGCATTTCTGTTCAAATGATGCTTTTAAAAACTATTACTACTACCACTACTTTTAAAGACTACTATTTTTCTGAGTGGAACCTATGTCAGGAGAGCAGGATAAAAGCCTATTAAAAACATATTATAAAAATAATAATATTGTGTATATATTTGGATTCATTTATTATTTTGTTTAATTTTATGTATGTTTGAAATGCTCCATCATAAAAACTTTAAAATTAAAAGGAAGTAACAATGAAAGTTACAAAACATTTAGAACTGAACAAGAATTAAAACATTTTATGTCAAAATACCTTATTTATTTGTTTAAATATCTAGTACACATGGAAGTACATTTTATAAAACCTAAACATTATATGAATTAAAAAATCAAGAAAGGTTGTTATATGAATGAAATGAGCTAGAAAAATGGGGGGGAAAGCAATATATAAAGAGTGTTGACAGCGAATTGTGAAGAACAGAAGTTAATAAAATGAAAGTCAACAAAATGATAGAATCAAGAAAACAAAAGTCTGTATTCTAAAGATTAATAAAACATATAAATGGTAAATTTTGAAAGCCTCAATGAAAAATATAATGTTGAGAGTCCCTTGGACTGCAAGGAGATCCAACCAGTCCATTCTGAAGGAGATCAGCCCTGGGATTTCTTTGGAAGGAATGATGCTAAAGCTGAAACTCCAGTACTTTGGCCACCTCATGTGAAGAGTTGACTCATTGGAAAAGACTCTGATGCTGGGAGGGATTGAGGGCAGGAGGAGAAGGGGACGACAGAGGATGAGATGGCTGGGTGGCATCACTGACTCGATGGACATGAGTTTGGGTGAACTCCAGGAGTTGGTGATGGACAGGGAGGCCTGGCGCGCTGCGATTCATGGGGTCACAAAGAGTCAGACACGACTGAGCGACTGAACTGAACTGAACTGAGAAGAACAAAAATTATACAAATTATCAAAAGTGAGGACAGAATATTTTGAAAAATTGAATAAACCAGAAATGAAAGTGAATTAGGAGTAAAAAATAATCCTTCACTTACAAAAGAAGCATAACAATATTTTATAGAAAAATTTCATCATACTTTCAAGGAAATGATAATCCCAATCCTAAAAACAATATTTAGAGAGCAGAAAAAGAACACCTATATAAATTATTTTAAGTTTAATATCATAAGAATCACACAAAAAAGAAAATTAAATATCAATCTCATGTATGGACTGCCAATTTGTTACAGCTGTGTATTTAGTTGATTTTACATTAGCTGCTAAAACAGTAAACCCTAAAACTCAGTGACAAAGCACAATAACCTAACTTTGTCATTTTCGTGTGTGTCACTTCCAAATACTTATCCATCAAACAGTGATATAAAGGTTCCCACAGGAAGTTTTAATACAGCAAACCTGGATATGACATACATGACATTTACTTATGCTCCATTAGCCAGAACTCAGTTGCATGATGAGACAGTCTTTCTGTGTATTCAGGAGGAAAAGGAAAGAAACTCAGTGCAACACTAGCCAGTCTCTGCTACAAGTCATGTGTGTGTGTGGGTATGTGTGCTGTGTTGCTATGTGTTCCAGTTATCTACCTAGAGTGTAATGAATTAAAACAATACTTTATCATTTTTCTCTCATGGTTTTACGGTTTGACCAGGTTCACCCAACAGGGCATTATTTGCTTTGGTTCTCTCTTGCAGTTGAAGTCAGATGTTGGCTAGGGCTTTGGTCCTCTGAAGATTCAACTGGACTGGGTATCCAAGATGGCTCCTCAGATGGCATGCAGTTCGTGCTGGCCATCACCTGGTGGCTCATCTAGAAATGCTGCCCAGAGTGTTGGCACATGTCCTCTCCAAATGGCTCAGGACTTGGAGTGGGATTCCAAGAGACTGTGTCCCATGTATTAATAAGCATTCTAGGGAATGGGGCAGAACCTGAAGAGCTTCTTGTGCCTAGCTTTGGAAGTCACATAGTACCACTTCCATCACTACCCTTTTTCAAAAGCAAGGCATAGGGCAAGGAGAGGGAACCACATAAGCCTGAGAATACTGAAAGGCATGGTTTATTAAGGAACAATCTCTAACCACTAAGCTTTCATAATCTTCCATAAGCCCCCCACTGATTTGCATCTTGCTTCCATGTTAAAAAAAAAAAAAAAACTCATCCATGTTCCCCTCCAACACTTGATGTCTTGTCATATGATGACATCAGCCTCAGGCTTGAAATCCAGCATCTAAATTAGGTCCAGCTGTAGATGAGACTCCCTGGGGGTCATCTGCTCAATTTCAGTTCCTTTAGTGTAGTTCTCACTACACTTGTGATTATGGTCTACAATAAGGCTAAGTAGAACAGTTTCTCATGCTGCTTCTGTGAACTAAACAGAAATGTTAGTTATCTACCACCACTCTGGGGACAATCCCAGGACAACTGTGACAGATACTTCTATTCAAAAAGGTGGAGCACAGGAGGCCACTCCAGTTCATGGTCCATAGCACTCTGAAATCTGACCAGGCAGTTGTCACCAGTTCTCTGATTAGGGTTGTCTTGCTTCCTCAGAGTGGTTCTCTGTGACTCTGGAATCCACTCTACACTCTAATTCATCCTTTATTTCCCATGAGAAAAGGCATATGTTTTCAGCTGAGATATGCTCTCAGTCTTCTTCTAGTCTGTAGATGTTTGAGGGCTCTGAAATCTCCTTTTCCCTTTTGAACCATCTCTGTCCTTTGAAGTCCCATCTGGAAGTGCTTCTGTTAGTACAATTCTTTTAAATGTCATGGTTACATATTAGTTTTAATGAGATTTATTCCATGAGACAAAACCAATACCCACAAACCTCTCCAAAAGGCACATCTCTTCCTTAGGTCACCTACAAGGCTCCTATGAACTAGATTATTAGAATTCCTGTTGTCTAGCAAATACAGTCAGAGAGGAATACCCTTAAATTTCTCAGAAATCATTTTTTTTTCTATTCAAAAGTAACTGCTAGGCATAACTTTATTTAGTTCTGAACCTTAATGTTGGATGCTACAGTCAAAACTTTGACTTTATTTTTATCCCAAAGTACATTGATTCTGTACTTTGATTTTTATTTTGGGTTTGATTTTTCTCATGATACCCAGGAATAAATGTGAAAGAAATGTTTAAAATATATATAAGAAAAAAAATTTAAATAGTAATGAAGAACACAAAAAAAGGACTTGAACAAATGTTATTTAATAAAGCATCCTATATTTTTGGATAGATTAAAAGTCAGCATCATGAAAATGTCAAATGTCAATACTCCCTAAATTTATTTACATTTTATATAATCCTAGCTCAAAAACCATTAGGATCAGAGATGCTGATTCTAAAATCCACATTAAAAAAAAACCCATTAAGATAGGTGACATTTTATATATGTGTGTCTGTCTACCTATGTGTCTATCTGTCTACCCCTGGTTCCCAGCATAGCACTCCTAAAAATCCCCTTGGAATTTCCTAAGTGATAAGAGTACTTAGAGCATCTTTTATTTGAAGTTTTGCCCTTTGACCCAAGTTCCTGACACAGATCTCCTAAATCCATTGGGATTTTTTAGATAAGAGATATTTTCTTCTAAAGAGGCAACTGTTGGTGGGCTCCTGGATAGTTTCAGAATGGGAGCTGGGCACCAGAAAGAGAAAACCATGATTAGAATCTATTTCCCTTCAAAATAATGGCTTCACTGTCTACATCTCAGTGTTCTGGGCTGCCACACCCCCTGCTGTTTCATCCTTATGTATGTATAATTCCTCGTTAATTGCATTTAATTTGCAAGAATCATCTATCAACCTGAGCTGGTTGTGTCTCCTTTTCAGCCCTACTGTGGGTTTCTATTTTCGTGCATGCGTGCTAAATCACTTCAGTTGTGTCTGACTCTTTGCGATCCTTTGGACTGTAGCCCACCAGGCTCCTCTGTCCATGGGATTCTTCAGGCAAGAATACTGGAGTGGTTTGCCATGCCCTCCTCCAGGGGATCTTCCTGACCCAGGGATCGAACCCGAGTCTCCTGTGGCTCCTACATTGCAGGTGGATTTTTTTACCGCTGAGCCACGGGGGAAGCCCATCTCTGTTTTCAGCATCCTTTAAATGACCCATTAAGCAAAGGAAAGGAGAGAAGTTTCACTTGATTCAGAAACTCAGTTTTGTTTCCATTGCAGTCCTTTTGGTCAGAGAATTCTTAACCTACACAATATACTTGTGAAGGAATTTTGTCCATTCATTTTTTATTTTTATGTGAGGTCTTCTCTTTCTCTTTCTTTTCTGGTAGGAAAATAAAATATTGATATAATTTTATATTTGCATGGTATTTTAAACATCTCAGAGATGTTTCTATACATCTCATTTTTTTTTCTAAACTGTTGCAGAGAAAAAGCCAGCAGCAGCATGAGAAACTGTTCTACTTAGCCTTATTGTAGACCATAATCACAAGACACAGAATTTCACAATGGGAAACGTGAAAGAAATCTCTGAAAATGATCCAAAAGATCTGAATTAGAATGTAAGAAAGAATTTTGTTTGAAACAAGGGATTTCTCAATCATAGAGAATACATAGGCAGACAAGAGACAGGGTAGGAGGGCAGGGCAGTTAGAAGTCTAAGAATTCTCTCCCTAATCCAGACCACTTTTTAAATTTCGTCTTCATATTTTCCAAAGAGAGAAGAAGCTGTGTTCTGGTCTTTTTCCTCAAATGATGTGTTTAATACCACTTATTACTACGCATTTTGATCCCTTTCTCATAAGGTGAAAGATTGCTCATGTATTTTTTCATAAGGAATGGTAGAAATGGTAGAAACAGGAAGCAAAGATTGTCACATTCTCCCAACATATCACTACTCCCCAGGTGGTGGGGGCGGGGGTGGTGGGGCAGAACAGTTAGGTTTCAATACTAGTGCTCTTTATTGAATCCTGGGATTAAAATTCCAGATTTCCAGAACCATATGTTTGCTTGCAGAAGCAGGAAAGATATGTGTGTGGGACAGTAACAGCACTTCCAAACAAGAACCAAAGAAGAAATTGGAAGAAGGGTCATTTTAACTATTGTACAAGAAAATCACACAGATCAGCAGAAGTCTCTACATTAATTTTTATTCAATAATACGAGGTTATGGAACTATATATATGAAAACAGGAATTTCTCAAATAATAACAAGATCAGCCTGCTTTTCCTCTTTCCTTTATCTTTTTTTTTTTTTTTCTTTTTCCCCCCAAACAGTTACATGGACAAATCTTAACTGAAACTATACAAGTTCACATTTCTTTTCCCAAAGTAAGCAAAATACCTCTGTTTTCCCAGCATTTTTCCCTTCTTAATGTGGAAGAATAATTTACGAAAATGTTAAAGACTATTTTGGTTTCACGACTGAAAAGGATTTGAAAAGATTGTAATCTGTGCTGATTCTTATCCTATGTTTTTTTTTTTTTTTCCCCTTCCCTATTTCCAAGTGTAGCCAGGTCCTTGTGGCCTTTCTCCTTAAGAATTTTCAAGCTTAGAAGCAGAGGTTGCTTAAAGATACTATGCAAAAGCCCTGGCACTTGGGCAAATCACTCGAGGTGCTCCTGAGGAAGAAGAAAAAGAAGTCTTTTGCAGAGACGTTAAAGCGAAGCCCCACTGCAGCCAGGATGGGAAGGGAGTTTGCAGGAGAATGGATATATGTATATGTGTGACTGAGTCCCTTTGCTGTTCTCCTGAAACTATCACAGCATTGTTAATCGGCTATATCCCAATACAAAATCAAAAGGTTTTTTTTTATAAAAGAGAGAGAGAGAAGCCCCACTGGCAGAAAGAAATCAAAACCAGGACGTGAGTGGAGCTTATGGGACCCAGGGGAGTGGGCACTGGGTCACCTCCATCATTGCACTCAGGGTAATAGACAGGACCTCTGAGCTAAGTAGCTGTGTGAGGCACATTCTGGACCACAGAGCTCTCAGTCTCAGGAAATATTCCCGTGTCCAGATAGAGCATAGAAGCAGCCAAGTAGCCAGGCTTCAAAATGGCTGAAGGGCTGGACAATGGCGTGGTCATATGAGGAGTAACCAGTTTCATGCAAAGACAAAACAGCTTCCCAAATATTCTGTTTTACAAACCCCAGTGTGGGGAAGGCTCTAATAAAAATGAAGATTAAGTCTCACTAAGAATTTTAGAAGAATGAAAGCAGAGTCAGATTTAATTCAATTCCCAAATGGCACTAGTGGTAAAGAGCCTGCCTGCCAACGTAGGAGACACAGGTTCGATCCCTGGGTCAGGAAAATCCCCTGGAGGAGGGCACGGCAACCCACTCCAGTATTCTTGCCAGGAGAATCCCAGACAGAGAAGCCTGGTGGGCTAGGATCTGCAGGGTAGCAAAGGGTCAAACACAACTGAAGCAACTTAGCATAAACGCACAAAGCAAGTAAAGCAATGTTATATTTCTTTTTGTGATTGAAGTGCAATTGACCTACAATGCTATGTTAGTTCCAGACACACAACACGGTGATTTGATATTTCTATACAAAATGATCACCACAATAAGTCTACTTGCCATCTGTCACCATAAAAAAATATTACAATATTATTGACTATATTCCCCATAAATGTTGTACATTTCATCCACAAGACTCATTTCTTTTCTCACTAGAAGTTTGTGCCTCTTAATCTCCCACGCTTGCTTCACTAATTCCCCCTACTCCCCTCCCCTAGCAACCACTTGTTTGCTCTCTGTATCAATGAATTTGTTTCAGTTTTCTTATGTTTGTTCACTTCTCTCTTTTTTTAAATTCCACATGTAAGTGAAATTATATGGCATTTGTCTTTCTCTGTTTGACACATTCCACTTAGCATAATATCCTCCAGGTCCATCCATGTTGTTGTAAATAGTAATATTTCATTCTTTATTGTGGCTGAGTAATATTCCCTTGTATTTGTATGTCACATTTTCTTTATCCAATCACCTGTCAATGGACACTTGGGTTGCTTCCATATCTTGGCTATTGTATATAATACTGCAGTGAACATAGGGGAGCATATATCTTTTCAAATTGGTGGTTTTGTTTTCAATGGATAAATACTCAGGAACGGAATTGCTAGATTATAAGGACAGTAAAAGGATAACAAAGGAATACTATGAACAATGCATTGCCCACAAATTTAATAATCTAAATGAAATGGACTAACTTCTTGAAAGGCCACTTTTCCCAAAACTCCTACAAGGAGAAATAGACAATTCAAACTGACCTATATCTATTGAAGATATTGAATCAATAATTAATAACCTTGCAAAACAGAAACCATCAGGCCCAGATAGGTTCACTGGTGAATTTATCAAACATCTAAGGAAAGAGTTATCCCAATTATCTTCAGTCTCTTTCAAAAGATAGACAAGGAAATATTTTCTAACTCAATTTATAAGCCCAGGATTAACATAATACTAAAACTGTACCAAGGCAATACGATAAAATAAAACTACAGAACAATATTTCTCATGGGCATAAGTGCAAAAATCTTTAAAAAAAATAGTAGATCATATCCAACAGTGTATAAAAGAATTATACACAATAACCAAGTGGAATTTATCACAGTTATGCAAATCTGGTTAAATATTTGAAAATCAATTAATGTAACCCATTACATCAATAGGCTAAAGAAGAAATTGATATTACATGGTATCAGTAGATACAGAAAAAAGCAGTTATTAAAATCCAACACCCATTCGTGATAAAAAAAAACAAAAGTGAAAGTCGCTCAGTTGTGTCCAACTCTTTGCAACCCCATGGACTATCCATGGAATTCTCTAGACTAGAATACTGGAATGGGCAGCCTTTCCCTTCTCCAGGGGATCTTCCCAACCTAAGGATTGAACCCATGTCTCCCTCATTGCAGGCAGAGTCTTTACCAGCTGAGACACAAGGGAAGCCCAAGAATACTGGAGTGGGTAGTCTATCCCTTCTCCAGATCTTCCTGACCCAGGAATCAAACCAGGGTCTCCTGCATTGCAGGCAGATTCTTTACCAACTGAGCTGTCAGGGAAGCCCTAAAAAACAAAACCACTCAGCAAAACAGAAACAGAGGAGAACTTCCTCAACATGATAAAAAAAAAAAAAATTTACTAGAAACTTACAATTTATATCACACTTACTGGTGCAAAACTAAAATTTTCCCACTAAGAGAAACAAAGGAAGTATATTCCCTCTTATCACTTTTTTCCAATATCATATTAGAAGTTCTAACTAATGCAATAAGACAATAAAAGAAAATTAAAATTACACAGATTGAGAAAGAATAAATATCACTCCTGTGATATTAGTCATGGGAGTTTTTGTTGTTGTTGTTGTTATTTCTTTCAGATCGCTACATACAGCAGTAATAATAAGGTTGCAGGATACAAAGTTAATATAAAAAGTCAATTGCTTTCCTATACACCAGAAATGAACAAGTAAACTTTAGAATTTAAAAGCACAATACCATTTACATTAACAACCCCACCAAAATGAAATAATTAGGTATAAACTTAACAAAATAAACACATATGATGCTAGAACAACTGGACATCCACATGCAAAAAAAAAAGAAAATGAAGGAATCTACACACTTTTCAAAGAAAATTAACTCAAAATGCATCATAGACCTAAATGTAAAATACAAAACTTCAAAACCCTAGAAGACAACACAGGAGAAAATCTAGGTGACATTAGTTATATTGACGACCTTTTTTGATAACAAAGCAAAGGCATTATCCATGAAAGAAATAATTGACAAGCTAAACTTCATTATGATTAAAAATCTGCTCTGTGAAAGACTCTATCAAGAAAATGAGAAGACAAGCTACAAACAGACCTATCTATTTATTTTAACTAGATATAATACTAATTAAGCAACCCCTGAAGGAATTTATCCTCACAGAATAAATAGCATTTTAGCAAGATAATCCTATTTATCTGTCTAGACTTGTCTGTTTATTTTTCCTTAATTGTGTTTATTTTATAAGCAGCACTGGTTCCTAAAGTAAATTTGAAAAATGTAGCAAACCACTAAAGAAGTATTGGATTGGCCAGTGAAAATCATGTCTCTACCTCTTCCATTGTTTTCTGAATAAGTCAGCCCAACACCAGTAGATAGAGATAGGTAAGACATGTCACACTGAGTTGAAGAGAGTTAAGATAGTAGATAGTACGGTGTACAGCTCCTAAAAGGATGAAAAGAATGTTCACAAAGAAAGTAGCCTGGCTCAATAGCATATTAGAAGTTCTGGCTAATGCAATAAGACAATAAAAGGAAATTAAAATTACACGGATTGAGAAAGAATAAATATCACTCCTGTGATATTAGAGTTGGAGCAAGATGAGGTGGGTGTCCTTATGGAGGGTTAGTCTACGTGTGGGGCATCAGAAGCCTAACAGAGTATGTATCAATTTATCTACATGTGTATGTATGTTTAAACATGCATAACTCCATAGCTCGTTTGCTAAGAAAGTCTAGGAGTAGGGACACCCTAAAAATAAAGGGCATACCTACATCCCAATTCTTGATTTCTAATGCCATTCGCTAAAAGAAAAAAAAAAAAAAACATAGTAAAGGAAAATTATAAGATGAGCTTGAAATATCTTGGGTCAGAAGATAAGTAGTTGCCCAAGATTAATTGAGGACATGCCAATAGGACCCAGGAGTGAGCTTAAATGGATTTTTACTCGCCAAATCTGAGACTATTTGAGCATCAAAATAAATAATGAAATAATAGATTATAACCCATTATACAAAAGAGGAAAACATGACTATTCTGGCAGAAACAAACACATTGAAATTTTGATGAGAAGTAGGTATGTGTGTGTTAGTTGCTCAATTGTGTCCAACTATTGGTGACCCAATGGACTATAGCCTGCCAGGCTTCTCTGTCCCTGAGAAGTAGGTAGGTAGGTAGCAAAGAGTCGGACATGACTGAGCGACTAAGCACACAGCAGGACATTTATACAGTCTGATAGTATCCCCATAAAATATTAGTTACAAGGTAAAACATAAACTCACAGACAAGAAGTATGGCACATAACACCTTAATCAAGTGATTGGATTTAACATTGCCCCAAATGAAAGAAACTTAACCATGTGCTACCTGACAGGGTTATAATAAGAACACAGCACCACCCTGGGATATCCCATCTGAAGATGTACATGCCTTCTGGATACCTCTACCTGGATGTCTTACAACCACGTCAAACTCTTGCCGCCTCCTCACTTTTCCTCTCCTCACGTATGAACTGTCTTGGCAATGCATTATCATCACTTAGCTAAATATGCTCTCCCTATCTCCTTCTAAATCCTAATCTGAAGCACCATTGTCTCCCACCACTGCAAGAATAATCTTTTTGGTGTGACATCAGCATCATGGTGGTTGAGATGCTCTCTTTATCGCTCCCCTTCAGTCTACCACCAGGAAAACATCTGCAAATTAGCAAAGGTGCCTCCATCCAATACACCAGGACATCAGAGGATTTCACACATCTGTACGTTAAAGGTGGGTGGGCTGGGGCACATAGAGGAGGCAAAGCCAGGAGAACACTGGAAGCCGTGCCTGCAATTCTGGATCACCAGACTTGGTGGCTGAGCCCACAGCCCCACACAAGCTGGTAGCATCAGGAGAAGTGCACATGACACTGACCTTCTGGGTACAGATGCACCCGTGGCCACAGGGAACTGAACAGCATGGCAGCAGGGCCTGAGATCCTCTCCCTCCAGCCACAGAGGTACCTGTAACTCCACCTTTGACACACACAGTGGCAGCATCCATGACCCAACAACTCCGGTCATGGTAGAGACACTCATGATTCTGGATTCCCCACACACACAGCACACAGCACCAGAGCCTATGCCCCAGGAGGCCTTGGACGAGGCATAGGCACCTGTCATCCTGGTGCCCCAGGTGGTGCTGCCGGTGACACTGCAGCAGCAAGGTACCCACAATCCTGGAGGCAACAAGAGCAGTGACAGTGATGGCACTGGGCAACACCACTGACAGAGGCAGAGGAGGGTAGAAAGTGCCTTTAAAAAAATAGAGAGGGACTTCCCTGGTGGCCCAGTGGCTACGACTCCCAATGCAGGGGGTCTGGTCTCAATCCCAGGTTACAGAACTGAATCCCACATGTCACAGCTAACAGCACAGCCAAATAAATAAATAAATACATTTTTAAAAATAGAGAAATGTGAGTTACACAGTTGTGAGTAAATTCATAGCTTAATTCACTGTCAAATTACTATACTAGAATGTTAATAAATACATTTTAACTTGGAAAATGACCTGCCTCTTGAGAAACCTATATGCAGGTCAGGAAGCCACGGTTAGAACTGGACATGGAACAACAGACTGTTTCCAAATAGGAAAAGGAGTACGTCAAGGCTGTTTATTGTCACCCTGCTTATTTAACTTATATGCAGAATACATCATGAGAAACACTGGGCTGGAAGAAGCGCAAGCTGGAATCAAGATTGCCAGGAGGAATATCAATAACCTCAGATATGCAGATGACACCATCCTTATGGCAGAAAGTGAAGAGGAACTAAAAAGCCTCTTGATGAAAGTGAAAGAGGAGAGTGAAAAAGTTGGCTTAAAGCTCAATATTCAGAAAATGAAGATCATGGCATCTGGTTCCATCACTTCATGGCAAATAGATGGGGAAACAGTGGAAACAGTGTCAGACTTTATTTTGGGGGGCTCCAAAATCACTGCAGATGGTGACTGC
>NW_011488223.1:98575-106808 GCF_000754665.1 Bison bison bison
TGATGCTTTTGAACAGTGGTGTTGGAGAAGACTCTTGAAAGTCCCTTGGACTGCGAGGAGATCCAACCAGTCCATTCTGAAGGAGATCAGCCCTGGGATTTCTTTGGAAGGAATGATGCTAAAGCTGAAACTCCAGTACTTTGGCCACCTCATGCGAAGAGTTGACTCATTGGAAAAGACTCTGATGCTAGGAGGGATTGGGGGCAGGAAGAGAAGGGGACGACGGAGGATGAGATGGCTGGATGGCATCACTGATTCAATGGACATGAGTTTGGGTGAACTCCGGGAGCTGGTGATGGACATGGAGGCCTGGCGTGCTGCGATTCATGGGGTTGCAAGAGTCAGACACGACTGAGCAACTGAACTGAACTGAGAACACATTAAGTCTTTAATATTTAGCCTTTTCAGCTCTTCATGTTCTGTCACAAAAGGAGTGCATATCAGGGACTTGCCTGGTGGTCCAGTGGTTGAGAATCCACCTGCCAATGCAGGAAACATGGGTTTGATCCCTGATCCAGGAAGATTCCACATGTCGTGGAGCAACTAAGCCCATGAGCTGCAACTAGAGAGCAGCCCCAACTCCCCACTAGAGAAAACCCTCCCAGCAGCAAAGAGCCTTTGCACTGCAACCAACACCCAGCGCAACAAAAAATAATAAATAAATAAAAATAATTTTTTAAAAAGTAATGCTTATCAATTTTGTAAATAACAGTACTGCAAAAGACAACTTTATGAACACTGGAATCACTTTTGAAAAACTGAAAATAAAGGCCAATATTTGCCAACATAGTATTCTTTTACATATTAATTTTAGTAATTTGTTCTTTCAACAGTTATTCATTGAGCACCTAATATGAACAAATGGGCACTGTTCTGGGCATTAATATGTATATATACTGTAAAAATTGTATGTACATATACATAGCATCGTATGGTTACATGTAATATATTTTGTCATATGTACACTCTGTGTTAGTTGCTCAGTTGTGTCCAACTCTTTGCAACCCCATAGACTGTAGCTCACCAGGCTCTTCTGTCCATGCTCTCCATGGGATTCTCCAGGCAAGAATACTGGAATGGGTTGCCATTCTCTTCTCCAGGGGATCGTCCCAACCCAGGGATCAAACCTGAGTCTCCTGCATTGCAGGCAGATTCTCTATCATCTGAGCCACCAGGGATCATTTATATTTTTATGTAATGTCATATGATCACATATATGTGTGTAATGAAATATGCTGTTACTGCTGCTACTGCTAAGTCACTTCAGTCGTGTCCGACTCTGTGCGACCCCATAGACGGCAGCCCAGGAGGCTCCCCCGTCCCTGGGATTCTCCAGGCAAGAACACTGGAGTGGGTTGCCATTTCCTTCTCCAGTGCATGAAAGTGAAAAATGAAAGTGAAGTCGCTCAGTCGTGTCCGACTCTTCACGATCCCATAGACTAAAGCCTTCCAGGCTCCTCCGCCCGTGGGATTTTCCAGGCAAGAGTACTGGAGTGGGGTGCCATTGCCTTCTCCGAATGAAATACGCTAGGAACAATAAAAAGCAGCATAAGGAAACAGAGGACAATATGTGGAGGATTGCTATTCTGGTAGAATGGTCAAGAAAGGCCTTTGTGAGGTGGAACAGAGAAATGAATTAAAAGAGAAAGCCATATGTATATTCCAAGTGCCCCAAGAAGAGCAAACAGGGAGTACATGGCCCTGAAGCAAAAAGACTTTGTGTATTCCAGGAACAGGAAAGAGACCAGCATGACTTCAGCAGAGTGAACAGGATGGGTGAAGCCATAAAAATGAGATCAGAACATGGGAGGGAATCACCAAGTCCTGGACATCTTCTAGGCTTTGGTAAAAAATCTGGATTTATTTATTTTCAGGATCATGCGGAGCTGTCAGAGGAGTTTCCCAGGGGGTGACATAAATAGATTTTTCTTTTAAAGGATCTATTTTGACTTTTGTGTGAGACAGTGAATTGTCAGAGAACAGTGGGAGAATCAAGAAGACAAGTTAAACTAGTCTTGCATGGGACTGACAAAGGATGGTGGTGGTTTAGACTAGACGGTGGTAGATGAAATGACATCAGCATACTAAAGATATATTCTGATTGTTGTTAAACTTAACATTGGAAATAGCAGAAAAAAAGAAACCAAGGATGAATCCACAGATTTTTGGCCCAAGCAATTGGTTTAATGGAGATACCACTTAGAGGAAAAGTCCCAGGAAGGGAAGAGGAATCAGATGCTTAATCCTGTGTTGAATTTGAGGTGCCGGTAAGACTTCAGTAGAGAGTCAGAGGAAGCAGTTATAAATACAATTTTCAATCAGAAGGGAGCAATCAGGGATAGATGTTTTGCAATGAGAAATTGTTTGAGAATGAGAGTTTAAATACTCTCTAAATACAGCATTTAAAACCCTAGGACAAAAAGCGACTCTTTAGAGACAATATGACTTGAAAAGAGATTAAGTTAGAAGACTGGACTTTGAGACACGGCAATGTTTAAGTGTCAGGAAAACAAATAATAAAGGATTCTGAAAATGATTGACAGAATCAAATAAGGGCAGGGCGTTGAAATTCAAGTAAGAAATGACTTCCAGAAGAATTTCAAGAACAGAGTGAGCAGCTAAGTCAGTTGCTTCTGAAAGACATAATAAAATGAGAACTGAGAATTAACCACTGAAATTGGCAACATGGAGATCGCTGGTAACTGACAGATGGAGATAAAGCCTTAGGAGTGGGTTAATGAAATAATGAGAGAAGAAGAAGTGGAAGTAGTAAGTTTGGACAAATATTGATAGGAGATTTGTGGGAAAAGGAACCAAAAAATAGTGGGGGAAGGAGGATTGGTAGAAGGATATGTATAGTCAAAGATTTTGTTTTTTTCACAGGTGAAATATATATTTATATGCTGATGAGAATAATGAGGTTGAGAGGAGAGATTTTTATGGCGTAGTAGAGAGAGCCAAGGGCTTCCCTGGTAGCTCAGACAGTAAAGAATCTGCCTGCAATATGGGAGACATGGGTTCGATCCCTGGGTTGGGAAGATCCCCTGCAGGAGGGCATGGCAACCCACTCCAGTATTCTTACCTGGAGAATCCCACAGAGAGAAGAGCCTAGCAGGCCACAGTCCATGGGGTTGCAAAGAGTTAAACACGACTGAGTGATTAAGCACAGCACAGAGAGAGGTAAATCAGTTTAGTAAAAAGGTTTTTGAGTATGTGAAAAAAGTAAGTTACACTAAGAAAAAAAAATTTTTTTTAAATGGTGGTTTGCATTTAGATGCACACAAGTTTATCTGGTGCAACACAAGAGAATGCAGAGTCCATGGGTGCAGATGCAGACGAGCTGGCCATTTCAGAATTGGAGACAGATGATCAGAATTATACTTGTGATCATTTCTATTCTTTCAGTGAAATAAGAAGCTATGTCATCAGTAGAGAGAAAAGAGAGAAAGGGCATTGTTTATAGAAACGATGACTGGGAGAGTGAGGAAATAAAATCACTTGAGCAAGGCAGCTGCACTGCATGGAGACTGTGTTTGCACCCAAGTCTGCGGTCGTGAATTTAAAGTGGATCTGTTGGCATGGTCACATGTGTTTCACCAGTCACCTTCTTAATTTCGATGCAAAGGAATGTAAACTCCCCAATGGCAGAAACATATGGTTTTTGTTAACCACAGGACAGTGTCTGATACAAAATATGCATTAGAATATATGTGGACTGACTAAATAATATCCATCTTCTCCACTTGACAGCTTTGCTTCACAATATCCCCAGTACTTAATACAGAGCCTGGTTCATAGTAGGCTTAAATATTAACTGAACAGACGAAGGAGCCAATTAATCAATCTCTTTTTTTTTCCTTCACTTCTGAAATTTACCCCCAACTCCCTACTGAACAGCTTCCCTGAATTTCACAAGAAAGCCTCAAAGCCAACAAACATACCTGAGATTCTACCTGACAATTTCCTGTCTCTTATTAGCAAGATCACCCACGAGAGCCCCAGTGAGAAACCTAGAGTCATTCTCTATTTATCATCTCCAAAATGGAAAAGTCCATAACTAGTTTATACATTTTTGAGCAAAATAAATGAAATGAAGTACTTAACACAATGCCTAACATATAGTACCTACAATTATTAGCTATTTCTGGCATTCAGTGATTGTAACATACACATCTTTTCATATCATGACATATTTTACATAATTTAATTGGAAGAGCTTTTTCTTTAAGTAATATATTAAATAATTGTGTCCTTTATATCAATATTGCATCAAACAAGGTAAAAAGGAGTACTGTAACTTTTCTTTTCGTATGTTCATCAATATTAAACTAGTAATTGTCATGTCCAATACACTTAAAATCCACATTTTTCATCCTCTCCCCACTGTTGCAATGTTACTTTAAGTTCTAATTTTCTCTATATTTTTAAAATGCATTTTGCACCTGTCTGTGAATCAGCTAGGGATTTCTCTGGCAATAAATAACAGAAAAGCAACTAGCAATTGCTGAACAAATAGGGAAGAAGTCCATAGGTTGACATTCCAAGGTTGACACAATTACCCAATAATACTGACAGAGACCAAGGCCCTTTCTATCGTTTGGACCTGCTTAGCACGCAGACCTTGATCATCCTGTTCGTTGCTTTGTCAACTCAAGACGGCCATTGAAACTTTAAGTGTTACATTCAATTTGCATGCAGAAAGAATAAATAAAAACGTTCATTGCTGTGTCTTCTGAAACTTTTTCTTTTTGTTAAGAAACCAAAAGTTTTCTACAAGCCCCACCCAGAAGTTTTCCATTTATATGTCACTGGCCAGACTAGATCAAACAGCTACCCATAGTTTGAAGATGGTTAGGGAGAAAGACGCTGTGTGAGTAGTTAAGCCAATGAGCATTGTCTATCATAGTTTGGCAAATGTCTTCTCAATTTTTGACACATAGGTCAAGAGTTATCTTATCTATTTGCTTATTTGTTTGCTTGTTGGGTTTACTGTTTGTTTCCTATTTATTTAGCACCTCATACACACCAGACCCTGTTCTAAGCACTGGGGATACAACAGTAACAAAATCCTTCCCCTTGTGAAACCATCCCAGCCTGCCCTTTTGATCCAATATTTCTACTTCAAACAATTTACCATATGGACTACTTTGCCAAGACAAGCATGTTCATTGATGCAATATCTAGAAAACAAAAAACTGATTAGTTATCTTTATGGTATTGATTAATCACAGCATGTACATATAAGGTAATTATTCAAGAGAATATATCTCTTTTAATATACATCCTTATGCTGACATGAAAAGCATCTTCAATACCATGTATACTTTAAGGGGAAAATGTATGGTATAGTAAAATCATACTTTTGAAAGAAAACCCACACTAAAATTCATGTGGAATCTTGAAGGACCGTGAATGGCCAAACAATTCTGAAAAAGAATAAAGCTGGAGGGTTCTCACTTCTTATTTTCAAAACATTACAAAGCTGAAGTAACCAAAATACAGTGGTACTGGCATAAAGATGGACAAATAGATCAATGGAAGAGAATAGAGAGCCCAGAAAGAAACTCCTCATGTATATGATAAAATGATCTTCAACAGTGCCAAGACCTCTCAACCTACTCTTAACAGTCAACTGTACATGCTTACCTTTTGCTCATTTTTTTTAAATTCAGTTACTTGATTTTTTTTTTCAGTTACTTTATTGTTTTGTATGATTAACTTGTACTGTAAATTTGCTATGTCAAGGAGTGTACACATTTAAAGCTTTTATACATCCTGTCATATTACCTTTTTAAAATGACTCTGCCAATTATCTTCTACCAGCAGTGCCCAAGACTGCATTTTTCCCACGCCTTTAAAAGAATTTCCCAGTCTGATAGACAGCGTTGCATATCTTTTTTTCTTTTCCAAATGTATGATTACTAGTGATGTATTGTATCATTGTTACTTGTAGGAACTCTGCTGCTTATACTTTACTTTGTCTTGGGATTTTATTTTCTGATTAAGAAGTCTTTTTGTACCCCCCAAATGGTAAAATTATTCTCTTACATGTTTTTCCTAATTTAAATATTTGTGCTTTATATTTTTGTCTTTAACTCTATGTAGTTTGTTTTTGAATATGAGACTCGATAGGGAATATATTGCAGGGCTTCTTTTCCTTTGGTGAATAAAGAACGTGCGTGTGTGCGCATATGTGTGTAATAGCACAGGGTCATTTCACGAGAGAAAATGAAAGTGTTCGTCACTCACTGTGTTTGACTCTTTGAGACCCCATGGGCTGTAGCCCTCCAGGCTCCTCTGTCCGTGGGATTCTCCAGGCAAGAATACTGGAGTGGGTTGCCATTTCCTTCTCCAGGGGATCTTCCTGACCCAGGGATCAAACCCAGGTCTCCCACGTTGCGGGCAGATTCTTTACCATCTGAGCCACCAGGGAAGCCCAATCACAAGCCTTGATATTTCATTATAAAACCCCAATCACTCTGACTAGTAAAAACCTTCTCAACTATTTTCTTAAAATGTCTCTTCTTTGGGCTCAGAAATCCCACTCTCTCCCATGTTTCTCTTTCTCTCTGGCCTTTCCAGTTCCACTTAGATGTCCATCGCCTAGATACTAGTGTTTCTCAGAGGTCTGTTGTGGACTCTTTTCTATTTTCATCCCATATTATCTATTTCCATGGCATCAACTCTCCCTATAAATTGATAAATTATTAATCTGTAATAAATAGGCCAGATCTCCATTAACTGGTGGTGTTCAGATTGCTTTAACTCTAACCTACAATAAGAAATTTTGTATATTTTCATTAGGCAGTTTGCAAGGTAACAATGAAATCACATTTCACAATGTAACTTTTACACTGTGACTCAGGACACTTAGAGATGATAGAGATTGTAATGAAAAAAGAGAAATTATATGAGTTAAGATACAAGTTTTAGCTTGAACAAAGATATCTCAAAACACAAAGGCCTTTAAATAAGAGAAAATGTTTTTCTCTTACATGAAAGTGCCAGCTAAAATGGCCTTTGGATGACTCAGAGGCTCAGTCGATGTCTTGTTTTTTGTTCTGCCTCCCTTGACACATGGCTTCCATCTTATTACCTGCAATGAAAGATCTGTCTATCATCAACGTGTCCACGTTCCAGACAGTAGTAAGGGAGAAAAGGGAAGGACAGAACCTAACCCTTCAAAGTCATGAATTGAAAGTGCATACCGAACTTGCACTTACACTCCAGTTGCCAGAATTTAGCCGTATACCATACCCAGCCTCCAAGGAGAAGACTAGGAAATAAAAGTTTTCAGTGAGGTAGTTTATGCCCAGCAAGAACTCAAATGTTTGAGTAATAAAGGTAGAGTCAGAGAAGGGGTAATAGGACATGACCAAAGTTTCTGCTGCACAACAGTGAAATAAATATTTCCAAACTCAATAGTTTCACGTATTCTGTTTGGTACACTGTGCTTTCTATTTTATTGTATTCTATTACATTTTTAAAAATCTTGGTCATGACTCACTGATCATGATATTATAATTCATTTTAGATGGTGATCCACAATTTGAAAAACATTTCTTTAAGCTTGCTGTCTAATATGGTAACCAGTAGCCTCATGGGCTGTTGAACATTTGAATGTGGCTATTCTAAATTGCTATTTCTTGTAAGTGTAGAATCCACCCTAGATTTTAAAGACTTAGTATGATAAACAAATTTAGAGTATCTCATTAACAATTTTTATAATGATCAAATGATAATATTTGGGCAATACTGAGGTAAATAAATGGTATTATTAAATTAATTTAAAAATATATAACTAATGAGAACATACTGTACAGCACAGGGAACTCTGCTTAATTCACTGCAGTGACCTAAATGGTAAGGAAGTCCAAAAGGAAGGGGATACATGTATATATATGGCTGATTCATTTTGCTCTACAGTAGAATACAACAAAACATTGTAAAGCAACTATACTCCAATAAAAATTCATTTAAAAATACAAATGATAAAAATCAGTATAAAAATAAAATTAATTTAATTTAATCTGCTGCTTTTTTTTTTAATTTTATTTTATTTTTAAACTTTACATAATTGTATTAGTTTTGCCAAATATCAAAATGAATCCGCCACAGGCATACATGTGTTCCCCATCCTGAACCCTCCTCCCTCCTCCCTCCCCACACCATCCCTCTGGGTCGTCCCAGTGCTCCAGCCCCAAGCATCCAGTATCTGTGCATCGAACCTGGA
>NW_011488223.1:108175-108619 GCF_000754665.1 Bison bison bison
TTATAAACAGTGCTGTGATGAACATTCGGGGTACACGTGTCTCTTTCCCTTCTGGTTCCTCAGAGTGTATGCCCAGCAGTGGGATTGCTGGATCATAAGGCAGTTCTATTTCCAGTTTTTTAAGGAATCTCCACACTGTTCTCCATAGTGGCTGTACTAGTTTGCATTCCCACCAACAGTGTAAGAGGGTTCCCTTTTCTCCACACCCTCTCCAGTACTTATTATTTGTAGACTTTTGGATCGCAGCCATTCTGACTGGTGTGAAATGGTATCTCATAGTGGTTTTGATTTGCATTTCTCTGATAATGAGTGATGTTGAGCATCTTTTCATGTGTTTGTTAGCCATCTGTATGTCTTCTTTGGAGAAATGTCTATTTAGTTCTTTGGCCCATTTTTTGATTGGGTCATTTATTTTTCTGGAGTTGAGCTGTAGGAGTTGCTTGT
>NW_011488224.1:0-379 GCF_000754665.1 Bison bison bison
TTTCAGCCCGCTCGCTGTGCTCATGGGAGCAGAGCAGGAAGAAGCGGGAGAAGTGCTTCAAGGCCATGTCATCACAGTCGAGGTAGAAGGCCATGGCCAGGCACTGGAAGGAGGCGTGGAACTCCAGGGCAGCGTGGCTGTTGACCGTGGCCTCACATTTGGGGCAGTAGTTCTGGCGTACTTAGTGAGGGCAGCACGGGCAGCATGGCGGGCGACACGGGTGCAGTGGGCAAGAAGGTGAATGAAAAAAAAAAAAAAAAAAAAAAAAAACGCTGCGGGGCCATTTCCACCAGCCTCAAAGAGTTCCCAGGGTGGACAATGTGGGTAGCCAGGAGCAGGGCATCTCAGGTCAGGTCAGCAGTTCTGCAAGGGACTGAAA
>NW_011488224.1:4299-5573 GCF_000754665.1 Bison bison bison
GTGTCTGTGTGGTAGAATCTGTGGCCTGGAGTACAATGAGAAAGATGTACTAGAGCAGCTTCTGGTGGCAGGAATATTATTTTCTTCTACATGCAGCTATGGAAACACTGCTTAATATTCCTCAGATCTTAACTGTCATGGACAAAAACAAAGTGATGATAATGGGAAATGTCAGTTCCAATGGCTTCCTTCTTTCATGAGTTCTCTTTCAAGTATACATGCTTTTATTTCCACCTAAATCATCACTTTGTTCCTTAATAACATGTATTCCTCAATGATGTAGTAGAAAACTGAAGTCTTCTCTTTGTGGCCCTTTCCCCTTAACTCTTTTTTGATTTTTGCACCAACAATCCTTAATTTTTAGAAAAAAAGACAATAGCACACAAGTGAATCAAGGTACAGAATTCCTTAAATTTTAAGAATCAATTCCTGGATCTTTATTAATTGCTAAATGTATTGATCACATCAACGTAAGTATTTTAATCAGTTTGTCTACAGAGATTGCAGCTACAAAATAAAATGCATAATTTGTTTATTCAGTTGTTACAAATGTAGGAAGGGGAAACGTAAATAGAATTAACAAGATTTTTATGCAGAACCAAGAGTCTATCTCCTTTTCTTTCCAGAGAGACTGTTCTATAAACAGTGGTACTTATTTTCCTAGCCAGGCTATTAAACATGTTTGGTTAGATTATGTTTTGAATCAAAACAGGTTATTGGAGTAAATGTCTATGCGGGATGTTTGTACATGCTCAGTTGCTAAGTTGTGTACAACTCTTTGTGACTCATGGACTATAACCCACCAGGCTCCTCTGTCCATGGAATTTTCCAGGAAAGAAAACCAGGATGGGTTACCGTTTTCTCCTCCAGGGATCTTCCTGACCCAGGGATCAAACCCGCATCTCCTGCATTGACAAGTGGATTCTTTACCACTGGGCCAACTGGCAAGCCCTTCTCTCTGGGACACTTGTGTTTATAAAACTATTTCATAGCTAGATGACGTGGAGCATCCCTCAGACTGTGTTCTTGCAAAGGACTGCTTTTGAGTCAAATAAATAAGAGAAAGCAGGTAATAATATAATATTATAACTCTTTTTGCAAAAATATGACATCTCAATTCACATTTTGTGATAGCCTGAATAACATGTGAGAAAACCACAGTGTGTCTATGTGTGTATGGAATACATGTATTTGTATGATTTGTATGTGAATATTAGCCTTTGATTGCTAAGAGTTACTTTCGCTAAAATTTATACCTTACTGTGGATTGTGGT
>NW_011488224.1:8461-10227 GCF_000754665.1 Bison bison bison
ACACCACAGTTCAAAAGCATCCATTCTTCGGCACTCAGCCTTCTTCACAGTCCAACTCTCACATCCATACATGACCACTGGAAAAACCATAGCCTTGACTAGATGGACCTCTGTGGGCAAAGTAATGTCTCTGCTTTTCAATGTGCTATCTAGGTTGGTCATAACTTTCCTTCCAAGGATCTTTCTCTACTTGGGGCTTAATAATGCAAAGAGTAGTAGATCTTATTTTAATCATGTTCTTTAAATTTATTTTAGTGTGGTAGTCATGTAGTAGATATTATTTTAAATTATTTCAAGAGTATAGGTATTTAGTCTATTGAATACAGACCATTAAACACTGATATTCTATACTGTGTTATGAAAAGCATGGTAGCTCATAAAGGTGAATATGTTTTTATATAAGTATATTTAGGAAATAATGCAGATATGCCATGTGTAGCAGATTTGAGTGATTTTTAGAACTTAGTTACTTTCCACAGATGCTATAAAGAAAGTCTCATGATGGGGTGGGTGGCAGTAAATGTGAAATCAGCAAGATGACAGAATCAGAGGCTCCTGGTTTTACTTTCCATTAAAGAAAGACCAGCTAGCAACTATCCACAGACAAGAAGGCCTTTGAGGGGAGGGAGAGGGGGAGAAAAATCCCAGAACCCAGAGGTGAGGCTGAAGCACCCTCCTCTGGAGCACAAAGCAACTTCACTCTGACCACACAGCCCCTCCTGCAGGCCAGCACAGAGCCACACCAAAATATTTCTCCAGCAGGGAAAAGAGATCCCTGTGTGAACTTCCAGGTTCCACAACATTCTGGGAAACTTCTCTTGAGATCCACTTCTTTCCATCTCACAGGGAACATTGGGAGAAAAGGGAGTGACTCCCTGGGATTAGCTTGAAATAAAAGGGAGGTGGGGCAGGGTTTACAGCATCCAGTGCACAGATTTTGATGGACTGTGTACCTGATGGCAGTGATACCCCTATCAGAGAGCACAGCAAGCAGTTCTGCCCACCTGTGGTGTGGAGCCAGTAACCTCATTTGGCCAGGGACAATGAGAGCACCTCTACCTACAGGAGGTGCCCAGCCAGAAATCTGGCAAAGCCATTGGAATTTGTCCTGTATCCCTGCTTAGGCAGGGTCGCAAGCCAACAGCAACATCCAGATGCCTCATCCAGAGCACAGCCTCTAGGCTTGCCCAGCCAGGAAGTGCAAATAGTGACTCTGAGAAATCGTGGAACCCAGTGCACCTATCTGCCTGGCTTTGAAGCCCAGCATACAGCCCATTTGATGGCTGAGCAGATTTCCCATTATGTAAGCTATGCAGGAAACCCAGGTTCAGTCACTGGGTCAGGGCGATCCCCTGGAGAAGGGGATGGCTACCCACTCCAGTATTCTTGCCTAGAGAATTCCATGGACAGAGGAGCCTGATGGGCTACAGTCCATGGGGCCACAAAGAGTCAGACATGACTGAGCAACTAACACCTCTTCACTTCACTTCAAGCTATTGAACTACAAAAGGAGCTATTTCATTTATCTTTCAGTCTTTCCATGTGCTATCAATTTTCTTCCTCACAATGCAAAGATTTGTTGGGTATGCTAGAACTATTATGAACAGTGCTGTAGTTTCCTTATTTAAAGGCATAATTTTTATTTTACACACTGAAGATTCCTTAGTTGCTCTAATGATAGACCTTAAAGAGGATAGTATCCTTATCTTCTATTTAATTGTTAAGAGATCAGGAGAGCACGACATAGGTATCACTGGCCATGCTAT
>NW_011488224.1:12607-14013 GCF_000754665.1 Bison bison bison
GATCCCTGGGTCGGGAGGATCCCCTGGAGAAGAATGGTAACCCACTCCAGTATTCTTGCCTGGAGAATCCCATGCACGGAGAAGCCTGGTAGGCTACAGTCCACGGGTCGCAAAGAGTCGGACACGACTGAGCGACTTCACTTTCCCTTTCCTTTGTTTAAAAAGGGGTGATTTGTGTTAAAATACAATGGGATGAAGCAGATAATTAGCACATTGAGTGCTTCATATAGTACTAACCTTAAATACAAAGGAAATGACAAATAGCTTTTGTTTTGCATGTGATTGCAGTGGAAAGTATGAGAAAGGCATGTATTATGATGCTGGAAACTGTGATAAATTCCGGTCAGTAAAAAAAGAAGGAAAATGAAGGAGACCTTTTGGGGAGGAAGAGACCACTTTGGATAGGGCTCATTTCACATTTTGGTTTAAAAAAAAAAAACAGGAGATGAGGGTAGAACAGGGTTTGATTATTAAAATGTGAGGGAAATATTGTAAACTTTTGATAAATCCTGTTATTTAAAAAAGCTTCTCCTCTTTTCATCCATTCAACAAATGGTTATCGAGCATCTACTTTGTATCCTGCATTTTCTGTGTAGTGAGAACTTAGAGGCTAATTAAAAGTATCCTTATTTTCACAGGGTGTTAAGCCTGGAGAAGAGAGGAAATAAACAAATACATATATACATATATATATATATGTGATTATATATATATACACACATACACTTACACACACACCACATCTCATAGAGATACATATTATGAAATTAAAGATAAAGCAGGGGAAGGTGGGGTGGTAGAGAATGATCAATGATGATAATTGGAGTATGGTAATCTGAGGAGGACTCTCCAAAGAGGTGACATTTGAACTATACCTGAATAAAATGAACCATATGAGCATCTAGGAAGAAAACATTGCAGACAGAAGGAAGAACAAATTCAAAAGCTCTTAGATGGGGTATTTCTCACTCTCAATGGAGACTTGAGATTTTATTCCAAGTGTAATTGGAGACCTCTGAGCATTGTAGTTAGAGAGGAATATGACCTGAATTCGGTGTTTAAAAGATCACTCTGGTTTACTCCGTGGAAAATAATCTACAGTGTGAAAAGAACTGCAGTCAGAAGGTAAGGTGAGAGGCTTTTGCTATTGTGTGGCAAGATATGATGGCTCAGAGAAGAGCAGTAAGAGTAGAGATGGTAATAAGAGTAGAGGCTCTCCCTTTGGGAATACATTGTGAAGATATATCAAACTTCAGCATAGAATTGGAGAAGTCAAGGCTAGCCTGGCAACTCTGAGTGATGATGCTGTTTACCAAAATAGGGAACATGAGAAGATGAGCAAATTTAGAAGTAGGAAATTATGAGAGTTCTTATGATAATGCTCTTTCTTTTTATTGAAGTGTAGT
>NW_011488224.1:16832-19242 GCF_000754665.1 Bison bison bison
TCTCCAGGCAGACACTGGATGGGTGCCATTCCTTTCCAATGCGTGAAAGTGAAAAGTGAAAGTGAAGTCACTCAGTCGTGTCCGACTCCTAGCAACCACGTGGACTGCAGCCTTCCAGGCTCCCCCATCCATGGGATTTTCCAGGCAAGAGTACAGAATGGGTTGCCACTGCCTTCTCCAATCTTTCTCATTACCAATTTCCTATCCCAGACAATTTTACATGTTATTTTGGAAATGTAAAGAAGTTGCTTGACTTCTTTTAAATTCATGAGTGAGTTTTTAGTCACAATTCATGAAATGAAATGATTAATCTTACTTGAATAAATATGTGTGGATATTTGATGATGCTGTGTGTAGTTTTGCTTACTGTATTTTGCACACTAGATTTGCCAAGAACTTGAAGCTCCCTGCTATTCTGTACCTGTGTTATATGGAAATACTTTTTCTTGGTGAATTTTTTATGAGTATGGTTAAATTTTTTTAAGTATATTTAATTAAGAGGCATGACAAACCAGCATAACAAAGTTTCACCTATAATTTTGATAGTTTTCCATCTGTTTTGGGAGCTTGATGCAATCCTAATAAGGGGGATAGCAATTTCATTATTAAATGGGGCTAACATTATTTTGGCTACCAGTTGTACTTAAGAGTAATTGTCATAATTAACTCATTATGATTTTAATACAAATGGAACTGCATGTCTCCTTTTTCTCAACACAATTATTTTGAAATTGATCCCATTTTGTAGCTGACATAGCTAGATCATACTCTTAAAAAGTAATTATTTTTGTGGTTTGATTTTTACAAATAACTGATACAACTATGTGGTATTCACAATGCTATAAAATGTGAGAAGAGTATTTGTGAATATTGATTTCATAGGTGATAAAAGTGATAAAATATTGATAAACCCAAGCAGAAAGTCATTGAGAACTGTTGATAAGCATTAGGTATTAAATTTACAGATGTAGAATCAAAGTTGTACATACATGGTGGGATGGACACTCACCATGAATTCTGATGGGTGTTACAATGAGAGAGAAAAAAGCCAAGTTAAGTAGTAAATAGAAAAATGTCTAAGCATCTTCCCGTGCATCTTCTTCTCTCATTAAGTTGATTTTTATCACTTTGTGTATAGGAGTCTTAACAGAATCATATTTCCATCCCTTCCTGGTGAACAACCTCTCAAGGATGTCTGGCATCCGGTAGCCTTTGCTTAGAATGAAATCTTTAAATGCAATTGTTCCATAAAGATCTTCAAGAATGTCCTGTTCAGGAAACTTCCTTCCAAAAATCCCACCTCCAAGTAAGGCCTTGGGATCAATCAAAGGTTCGTCATTTATTAGCTTTTTCCACAACTTGGGCTGCAGGTACCATGCACCATACCTTATCTTCACCCAGTCAGGTTTATAAGGATTGCGTGGTTTCTGGAGTTTCCTCTCCCAGTTTGGTTCCTCCATGGAGAAATTTTTCGCCTCCATTTTACCTATCCTGATGCCGAACCTTACCTTTGAAGAAACTTGGGATATTTTCTTCATGCGGGCTTTGTCGTGGGTTGGTGGGCAGTCGCAGCCAACCTCACACAGTTTCATGATGAACTGTTCGTCAATGCGCAAGTCTCCGAAAGTAGAAACCCATTTGCAGAATTTCTGAATTCCTTTTGGTACATTAGAAGACGAATCAGTGAGTGACTCCTTTCTGCTTGACTTCTTGTCTTCATAATATAAATTGGCTGGGTGTGACACGGGAGCCTCCTTGACAGGTTCCAGCTGGACCATCGCAGGGGATTTTTTACGAAGCTTTTTGGGGTACTTCTTTTTTCTCTTGGGACCCAGACAGTAAGCCCACAAGTCCTCCAGCTTTCTGTCAGGATCGAGCACTTCCAGCACCTTTAATAAGAGGTCTGCAGGTAGATCTTCCTTCAGCTTTGGGCAGAGCGCCAAGGGATGCCTGGTCAGGTGGGCTTCGATTTCCTCCACGAATGCCTTCCGTGCTTGCTGGGCTGATGAAAGCGTGGAGAACACCTCTGCTTCCGCTGGCAGCTTTTTCTTTGGTGGGGCATGCTGGGGAACTCTGTGAGCAATCACGGGGAGAAAGCCCTCATTAGGTCCTCGAGTGATCAGATCTTTACAAGGTGGGCAGCCCTTCCGGAAGTCGTCCAGCCCCTCTTTCACAAATACCCACTGCCGGCTGTCCAGGTATGTGGGGAATTTCAGGAGTGCCTTCTTGTGCTTTGCGAAACACTTGGAGGGTAACTTGTCTTTGTACCAGGGCTTGCAGTTCATGCCCAGGGGCATCGGTTCCAGTAACCCCGGCCCTAGTAGCCACTTCTTGTCTTCCATGGTTCCCCTGGCCTCGAGGGGGACTCACCACTTTAGTAGTTTGTTGTCCAGGCTTCTCCGGTTGCTAG
>NW_011488225.1:0-346 GCF_000754665.1 Bison bison bison
GACCCAGGATCAAACCCATGTCTCCTGCATTGGCAGTCGGATTCTTTACCACTGAGCAACCAGGGAAGCCCACCTGGGAGGCTTTAAAAAAAAATTCTCCTTCTAGACTGGTGAGCTTCACCACTACATACCTAGGAGTTACCTCACACACCCCTCCCAAAATCTAGAACCTTTGTTTACTAATAAAAGTTTATCTTAGTTCAGTTCAGTTCAGTCGCTCAGTCGTGTCCGACTCTCTGCGACCCCACGAATCAGAGCATGCCAGGCCTCCCTGTCCATCACGAACTCCCGGAGTTCACTCAAACTCATGTCCATCAAGTCGGTGATGCCATCCAGCCATCTCATC
>NW_011488225.1:3812-4287 GCF_000754665.1 Bison bison bison
TTTTCGCATTTCTTTTTCTTGGGGATGGTCTTGATCCCTGTCTCCTCTACAATGTCACAAACCTCCATCCATATTTCATCAGGCACTGTCTATCATATCTAGTCCCTTAAATCTATTTGTCACTTCCACTCTGTAATTGTAAGGGATTTGATTTAGGTCATACCTGAATGGTCTATTTCCCTACTTTCTTCAATTTAAGTCCGAATTTGGCAATAAGGAATTCGTGATCTGAGCCATAGTCAGCTCCTGGTCTTGTTTTTGCTGACTGTATAGTTTCTCCATCTTTGGCTGCAAAGAATATAATCAGTCTGATTTCGGTATTGACCATATGGTGATGTCCATGTGTAGGGTCTTCTCTTGTGTTGCTGGAAGAGGGTGTTTGCTGTGACCAGTGCGTTCTCTTGGCAAAACTCTATTAGCCTTTGCTCTGCTTCATTCTGTACTCTAAGGCCAAATTTGCCTGTTACTCCAGGTG
>NW_011488225.1:4387-4867 GCF_000754665.1 Bison bison bison
TGCAGCACTTTCACAGCATCATCTTTTAAGATTTGAAATAGCTCAACTGGAATTCCATCACCTCCACTAGCTTTGTTCATAGACACGCTTCCTAAGGGCCCACTTGACTTTACATTCCAGGATGTCTGGCTCTAGGTAAGTGATCACACCATTGTGATCATCTGGGTCATGAAGATCTTTTTTGTATAGTTCTGTGTATTCTGGCCACCTCTTCTTAATATCTTCTACTTCTGTTAGGTTCATATCATTTCTTTCCTTTATTGTGCCCATCTTTGCATGAAATATTCCCTTGGTATCTCCAATTTTCTTGAAGTGATCTCTATTCTTTCCCATTCTATTGTTTTCCTCTATTTCTTGCACTGATCACTGAGGAAGGCTTTCTTATCTCTCCAAGAGTTCTTGGAACTCTGCATTCAAATGGGTATATCTTTCCTTTTCTCCTTTGCTTTTTGCTTCTCTTCTTTTCACAGATATTTGTAA
>NW_011488225.1:6514-8316 GCF_000754665.1 Bison bison bison
ATCTCCAACATAATGGACATGAGTTTGAGCAAACTGGGAGATAGTGAAAGACAGAGAACCCTGGCATGCTACAGTCCCTGGGGTCACAAAAAGTCGTACATGACTTAGCGACTCAATGACAGGGAACTAAGATCTCTCAAGCCACGTGGTGTGGGGGAAAAATCACTTGGAAAGAAAAGAATCACTTGGGGTATCTGTAAAATATACAGACCACCAATCTTCCCTAGGCATTGTGACTCAAGAAGGTTGAACTGGGGCCTAGGAATCAGTGTTCCTGAAGCACATCAGTGATTTATCTTCAAAGTCAGGGGGGAATATTAGATTAGTATATTCAGCAAATATTTGCAACATAATTCCTAAAACCCTGGAGTTGCCAAAGAAGCTTAACTAAACTACCAATAGGAAAAGATTGGCTATTTTTACACTGATATGGAGCTCATGTTTTGGAAACACAATCCTGAGGTCACCTTTTCAAGCTCAATTCTAGTCCCACTGAAAAATTTCCCACTACTTTCAGGATATAGACAAAACTTCTTACCAGGGTCTACAAATGCCCAGAGGTATGGTTTCCTTCTTAGCTGCTTCTCTATCCAATACTCATCTTTCTGGTCTTAAAGGTGACCCTTCTCCAGTCCAGTTTCTCCATTAGTAAAACAGGAATAGTAACACCTATCTCAGATGGTTCAGGATCAAATGAAATCAGGTAAGAGCTCTCTGTACAGAAGCTGGCAAAGTGAATGACAACAATTATTTAATCAAACCAAGCTCTGTTTCTACTTCTTCACATTGAGTTCTTCAACCCACCTGCCATCTGGTTTTTGTACCCACCATTACAAGGAAACTATTTTCACAAGGCTCACCAACTGCCAAGTTCAAATGACAAATTTCAGTCTTTATTTGATTGACCTTTCTGCAAGTAAGGGGGAGACAGAGGATGAGATGGTTGGATGACATTACTGACTCAATGGACATGAGTTTGAGCAAACTCTGGGAGATAGCGAAGGACAGGGAAGCCTGGTGTGCTGCAGTCCATTAGGTCACAAAGAGCTGGACACACCTTAGCAACTGAACAACAACAAAAACAGTGTATCCTGGTTTCCTCATACTTCTGGCCAGTCTTTCAAAGTAACTTTCTTGGTTCTTTCATTGCTTCCTTTTTCAGACTTTTAAAAAATATTTTATCACAGCAACACATGCTTATTTACACACCAATGACAGCTACTCAGCAAGGTCTTCCTTGACCATTAAATTAGAACCCTCACCCCAAACCCTCTCATATCACTTTGTCTTCAGAGTACTTCTCTCACTCTCATTCACTTATCTGTCTTCCTCTCCCACTAGATCCTGAACTCTATGAGGGAAGGGGGTATGTTTTATTCACTGCTATATTCAGAGCACCAACAATAATGCCTGGTACTCACTAGGCTCAATCAATGTTTCTTCACTAATTAACTGAAATATCCCTCACATTTAATCACCTGTAGATTTTACCTCCCCTCAATTCTCTCAAATCTTTGCCTGTTCTTGCATAAGAACAACTGACTCGTACTTTGCTTAAATGACTCACAACCATATCCAGTCCTATTCTATAGTCCATAGCCCAAACTGCTGCTAAAATTATCCAAATCCTTCAATAGATTCTTACTGCCTTTAGGATTAAGTCCAGATTCTTTTGCCTACAGAGCTCTCTGTGACCTTCGTGTGTGCTCAGTGGCTCAGTTGTGCCAGACTCTTTGCAACCCCATGGACTGTAGCCTGCCAAGCTCCTCTGTCCATGGGATTCTCCAGGCAAGAATACTGGA
>NW_011488225.1:8416-9721 GCF_000754665.1 Bison bison bison
GTTTCTTATGTCTCCTGCATTGACAGGCAGGCTCTTTATCACTAGCGCCACCTGGGAAGCCCGGTGGCTCAATAAATGCTGAATGAATGAATGAATACCATGTACCCATCCAATCTCCTAAACCAAAATTCTGGAAGTCATCTTCCATTTTTCCTTCTCCACTCCCAAATGCCAACTGGTCACCAAGTCCTGTTGATCTGTCCCCTAAATCTCTCTCAAATTCACCCCCTTCCTCCCTATCCTAATGCCACAGTCCTAGTTCAACTATATTTGCCACCCTCCAAACCATTCTCCACACTACCACTGGAATTTTTTTTTAATTTTTATTACAAAAATAATATGTTCTTATAAAAATTCAAATACAGAAATAAAAGCACAGTGCCCCACCCAGTATACAAATAAACATACAGCCCCTTCCCTTCCAATCTCATTGCCTGGAGGTTATCACTGTCAATCATTTTGTGTAAATCCTTTCAGACTTTTTCCTTTGCATATACAAGTATATGTAAACACATATAAATATATACATGTGGTTTTATCATTTACAAAAATGGGATCACACTTGTTACACATGACTCTTCAATTTATTTCTTCATTCAATATACTGAGAATTTCTAAAACACAAATCATATTTTATCACTCCACTAGCACATTTCATTTCTAATTAATATAAAATTCACATTCATTAGCATCAATTCAAAGCTCTTGATGATATGCTTCCTGTCCATCTTTCAGTCTCACCTAGAGCCATTCCAGCATGGAGGGACTGGAACATAAACCACCTTAAATCCTTTCTGGAACAAGGCAGGTACAAACAAACAAACAAACAAACAAGGAACACACTCTGCTATTTGCCATTTCTGGAGTTTGGCCTTTTCATTTCATGTGACACTCTGCCTAGACTTTTCCATCTGGCAAGCTCCTACTGATTCTTCAACAGTCAGCTTAAAAAGTATGTCTAAGAAGACTTCCCTGACTTTTTCAGACATGACTGCTCCTCTATTTTCTCCTATGTTTTATACCTAGCTTAATTGCACTTATCTTACAGTACTGTAATGATTTATTAACATGTTTTGAATTTCCCTCCCCCTCCCCCAACTTAATGGTGAGATCTTTCAATAAAAGGAATGTGTCTTATTTAATTTTGCATCCCAAGGAGCTGATAGAACGCTTATCATGGAGCAGATGCTTAATAACAAATCTGTTGAGGATTTTATGATTCTAGGAACATTTACTGAGTACCTATTCTGCACAGAACCATATCCTAAGCATGAAAAGAAACAGAAGACACAGTCTTTGCCCTAA
>NW_011488225.1:9821-16847 GCF_000754665.1 Bison bison bison
CCCTGGGGGTGGGGGAAGGACAGAACACATTTACATGGCGACATATCATTTCTGACAAATATGCTGTTTCAAAGATTTATAATTTGCCTCCAATCCACTTAGGAACAAGGCATTGTATAATCAAATAAATAATAAATAATGGGCAGTTCAGTTTGTCCATTAGGTTTATGGTTTTAGTGTGGCACAGAGTCCACCAGAACGCAATTCTCTGTCCCAACAGGGGGCTGTCAATGGTTACAGCCTGCAAATTAGAAAACTGAGGTGATATCATGCTTGGAAATTTTCTAATACATCAAGAGGACATAAAGTTATTAGCTATTTCATAATTTCTCTTCCTTCCCCAGGAACAAAATGATACCAAAAGCAATTAATAGAGTTAAGGAGAGTACTGCAGAAGGAGGAGAGTGCTCTCTTTTTGTTAGTGGTGGGGAAAGGGGGTTGCCTGGTTTTAAATCAAAGGGTGGCACTGCCCCAGAAAAATCAGAAGAGTTAATTTATTATCATTTACTTATTATTTTTTAAAAAGCTACAGTATTAATTAATTTGGTATTTTCAGGATCAGACACTGTAACAAATAAATATAAACAAATGGGGGAAAGGTGAGCCACCTAGGCTGGAGAACAGGGAAGGCGGACCAAGGAGGCCGAAAGGAAGCCTCATTCATCAGAGTCCAAGTCACTATCCCCAGCAATGGAGTGGAAATCCTCACTGTCCTCCTCGTCCTCTGACAGCTGGACCTGGCTTAGTACGCTCGGCCCAGAGCGTTGCTCTTCCTCCTCATCTTCTTCCTCCTCTGATACCTCATACCCACCGATGCTGCTGAAGCTTGTGTCTTGGGTGTTCGACTTGGGATCAGGCTCCTCATAGCTCCCATAACTGAGAAAAGAAACATGTCATCTCTCAAGCTCGGACACCATCCTCTAGCTGACCAGTCCCGTTCTCAGTGCCACCAAGGGATCAGCCCATCTCACCTCCCCTGGCCACTAAAATGATGGCTCTGGACTATTCTACGGGTACCTGAGAGAAAAATGATCCTTTCTAAAACATCAACTTGCCAACTTCATATACGCAAGAATCTGAATGAAACTCCCCTACACCTGAACAACACACTGCTAGCTTACGTGACCATAAATGCTCTGATAAGCCTCGTAGGTTTGTCGACCACTTATAGCCTCACTCATCTACATATCCAATTAGTCAACAGTCCTAAAGATTCTACCTCTTCAATATATCTCACCTTTATCTCCATCTTTCCAGCCCTATTCTGCCTGCTCTGGCTTCATTCTTTGAGATCTCTGGCCTGCACCACTGCAATCAGTCTTCTTCCAGTCTTGCTCTCCCCAATTAATTTCTTCACATTTCTGCCAGAGTGCTCTTTATTTTTGTTTGTTTGTTTATTCTTAATTTTACTTAAAAAAAATCACACAAGTAATGCACGTTTACTGGTTTAAAAAAATTAGAATATACAGCAGAAAAAAAAGAAAAAAATCACCAATAACTCTACCACCCAGAGATAATCTTTCGGTATATGACCTTCCAAATTTTTTTCTATGCCGTTTACTTTGATGCTTAAACATTTTTTTTTTAATTTACAAAATTGGAATGCTCTATATACTCTTCAGGAATCTGCTTTTTCACTAACGTTTATAATGAACATCTTTCCATGTCAATAAACATACATCGATAGCATCATTTTAACAGCTGTGTGGTATTCCACTGTGTGGCTGTAACATGATTTATTTCACAGTCTCTCACTAGAACATTTAACCTGTCTTCAATTATTCCACTATTAGAAACAATGCTGTGATGAACATCCTTGTACAAACATCTTGATGAAGGTTATTTTATTATTCCCATGGAATAACTCCCTAGATATGGAATTGGGAGGCCAAAGAGAATATACATTTTTTAAGCTTCTGATTTGTAAGATAAATTGCTATACCTCTCTCACCTACCCCATTTTTTCAATTTCTATTACCAACCAGTGGTTTCTGAACGTCCTTTTACGCATGTCTTTTCCAACACTGGGCATTATTATTCATTTTAATCTTTGCCCACCTGATAGGAAAAAAATTGCATTTGGTTGTTTTATTGCATTTCTTTGATTCTTAGGGAAGCTAAGTTTTCATAATTTATTGGCCATTTGCATTTCTTCTGTGAATTAATTCATGGCTTCTGCCCATCTTTCTTCTGGGGTACAGAGCAATCTTTTAAAATACAGATCTGATCATACTACTCTCATTCAATGTCTGCCCAAAATTCTCAGGCCCTTCATGATTTGGTCCTTACTTACCTACCTCTTTAAACTGTCTCTATTACACCGATCATGATGAAAAGCACCAACCACACTGAGCTACTTGTATTCTTGAGAAGTGTTTCATGTCTCTGTGTGTTCATATATGCTCTTCTTGGTCTCTGGAATGCCTTTCCCTTTCTTCTTCATTTAGCTAACTCCTACTCTGATTCAGCTCAGTTTCTCTAACCAGCTCCCCTACTCCACTCCTACCCAAGCCCCAGAAAAATCCTGTGGTTTCCTATCACAGCACTTTTCATGTTACACTGTGATCATCATCTGTTTGCCTGTTTTAGACTTCCCACTAAACTGAACTCCCTGAAGGAAGGGATAACATCCTAGTTGCTTTTGTATTTGTGACAAATATTTGCTCGATGAATTAAGGCTCTTAACTGCTTGCCTGATGTGTGCTTAGTCGCTCAGTCACGTCTGATTCTTTGTGACTCCATGAACTGTAGCCTGCCAGGCTCCTCTGTCCATTCTCCAGGCAAGAATACTGGAGTGGGTTGCCATGCCCTCCTCCAGGGGATCTTCCCAACTCAGTGATCAAACCAGGTCTCCCGCATTGCTGGTGGATTCTTTACCGTCTGAGCCACCAGGCTTGCTGGTGGCTTGCTGGATACCTTTGGCTTAGATGTATCATATGTATCTTAACATATCCAAAGACAAATTCATTTTTTGCCTCCTTTCCCACTCCATCTAATACCTGTTTTCCCTCTTTCTTATGTCAGTGACATTCCCATTCATTACGTATCTAATCTCCTTACCTCTTAAATCCAAATGATCTATCCTCTAAACAGCTCTTAAATATGTCCCTTCCCTTTCCTCCACTCCTAACAGATCCTTGTTGAATTTCTTATTATTGCCCTGAAAGTGAAAGTGAAGGCTGCTCAGTCATGTCTGACTCTTTGTGACCCCATGGAGTCCATGGCATTCTCTAGGCCAGAATACTGGAGTGGTTAGCCTTTTCCTTCTCCAGGGGATCGTTCCAACCCAGGGATCGAACCCAGGTCTCCCACACTGCAGGAGGATTCTTTACCAACTGAGCCACAAGGGAAGCCCAAGAATAGTGGAATGGGTATCCTATCCCTTCTCCAGCGGATCTTCTGAACCCAGGAATTGAACCAGGGTCTCCTGCATTGCAGGTGAATTCTTTACCAACTGAGCTATCAGGGAAGCCCAATCATTGCCCTAGAGTTATTTAACACATAAACTTGATGTTACTTTCTTTTCCTTAAAGTGATGATTCTCATTAACCATAATCCACATGTTTTAGCACGCCAGTTAAGGTCCTCTAACAACATAATCCCTTGCTGCTTCTAGAGTCACAACTCCCAACAACTTCCCTTTGGTCTGGAATTTCTTTGCTATATTTCTGTGCCTTTGAACATACTGTTTCACCTCTAAGAATCTCCTCACCTGCTGCCACTTATATACTTAGTAGACTTCTATTCATCCTGTAAGGCCCAGTTCAAATGTCCCCTCATTTGTGATACTCCCTGATTACTCCAAGCAGAGTGAGACACTTCCTCCTCCTCAGTGTGACTTGGCACTTTGTACTAAACTTATGCTATATAGCTCTTCTCACACTGTATTGCAATGATTTTGTATCAGTCTCTTCCACTAGACTGTGAGCTCCTCAAGGGCAGGATATGTCTTGCTCCTTTGTGTATCCCCAAGGGCCTAGCATAGTGCCTGGCCCTAGTAGGTGCTCAAGCAACGTTTGATGGATGAAAGTAATATGATGCTGGGCCCTCTGACATCATAGCTGAGCACTGATGCCACAGCCCCCGTACGTAGCATGTTGCTATCGATTACCTGATATTGCTATCCTCCAAACCATGAGAAGCCTCCCCACCGTCTCCCTCATAGGACATCATGCTTTCTTCATTTTCCATGCCCATCCTTGTGTTTTCTTGAAGCATGCGGGGCTGTTTGGGTCTTATCCCACCAGATCCTACATCCGAGTCACTTCCACTTTCACTCAGCTGGATAGCTATGAAAAGAGAAATCCTGAGATAAGCTTGACAGAATTAACATCTTTGGCTTAGTCTTCCAGAACTAGTTAATCCCATGCATCTACACAGGTATCTTGCCTGGACTCTCCACCTCAGAGGACTGCCTAGGGTCAACATTGACAAGATGTATAGTTTGGAAAATGAATTAAAAAACCATTTCAGTGCAATCTGGTTTTTTTCCCCTATCATCTCCTTCTATATTCTTCCCCTACCACTGCAATTAATTCACAAAACATCTCTTTTCCTTAATTTTCTTTCCCTTTTGCCACATATAACACATCTTTCTCATTTTTATCCAAGTATGCAAATCAAACTTGCTGCTTTGGCATTGCTTTTCTGACTATCGTCTTTTTCTACCTATGCTGTATTTTTTCACCTCTTCTAAGACCAATGAATTTAATCATCCTATGAGTGAATGCTCAGCACCCTGAGGTCTATTAATGGGACTTCAATAAAAGAACAGCTTTTGGTAACAGCATATGTGGCCCAGAGCTTCCTCTGAGCCCTGAGTGTGCTATGGTGAGCTATGTACCAGAGAAAGGATTATCTCCTTCTTCATCACTCCCAGCATCTTCCTCATCATCTTCTCCTTCAGACATAAGCAAATCCTCATACAGGACACTGGCTTGAGGCTGTTGCACAGTTCCTTCCTCTTCATCTGCAAGATCACCATCTGCATCTTCACCTTCCTAAAGGAGACCAGTTGAGACCATTAACTGACCAACTAAGAGACCAGAAGCCACCACCAGCCGCCCCCTTGCTGCCTTACAAGATATAATTTTGGTGGATAGATTTGGTCAGCTGGTTCCAAGGATTAAAGTCATACTGGGCCTCACTATAGAGACCCTATGGTATTGCCTGGGGACTTGGCCTATCCTGTACTTCTGGGGCACCTACCATATAAAGGTATAATGAAACCATAAGCTTTCTGTAAGCATACTCACTGGGGCTGGTGTCTTAGGTTTCCCATCCTCCTCCTCATCATCATACCCTTCAATATCTACATCAGAGTCTTCCTCGCCCAGCCTACCTCGGCCCTGGTGCATCTGAGTAAGGAACACAAATAGTACATCATTGAGGGACATGCCGGTAGGAGGAGTTAACCAGGGGCTCTCACCCAGGACAGATGCTCCTCCCTGATATCCCGGCCAACCCCACAGCTAGTGGGGACTGTTACACAGCTCAAAGCATGTGCATTTTCCCCCATTCATTCTTTGGAAATCACAGGTAGGGTAAAAATTAAACCCAAAGAATAGGAAGGTCCTTGGTCTGTTATTAGTATAGCATCACAAGGAGACTTCCTTCTAAACAAGCTTTTCCTAGCTTGTGTTGGACTCTTTGGGACAGAAAAACCCTCCTGGATTTTGCACTCGCCAGTGGAACCTTGACCGAGATCAGCTGATAAGATTTCTGGCTTCAGATCAGGAGTATCTGCTGATACCTCTAGAAAAGGCCAATTTAAAAAGCTTAATTTTAAAAACAACTTTGATAACACATGTACAGTTAAGGTAGCAGGGCAATTATTTTGAACTATGTCTCTGAATGCAGCTGGTCTTTCCAGTCAGGATACTCTGATGCCTCACACACTTTTCACACTTGTGTCTTAAGTTCTGCTGTGCCTGACTCTGCCCATCATGACAGAAGACAAGCCAGTCACGTGACCTGCCACCATCCCACCTTGAAATCACATTTCCAGGCTTTCACTCCCAGGGCCAAGGGGTCTGATCATCATCCTTGACACATGTCATATATCACCACCATTACTCACCCATCCCCTACCCCTAAGCATACTACCAATCTCACTAAGAGAAAAAGACTATCCTACCTGTGTCACCTGCTTTTCTGGAGTGGCAGTGGGAATATCCAGGACAGACATATTGCTCTCATCTTGAAATACAGAAGCATCTCGAGACATACTGAGGGATGTGTTGGTATCATACAAATCAGGAGGCTGTGGCACAAATCATACAACTTAGCTTCTATTTAGTAAAGGGAGTAAAAAATTCAGAGAACTCCCCTTTAGTGCATTCACTGAAGAAAAGGTCATGCACAACAATCCATTTAAGGAAAAAAAAAAACATAGTTTTGACACAGTTTTATGGGCAAGTTTTGGGGGCTCTCACAAATATTGCTCATTCTATCAAAGAGGCATCCGATGTATGTGATCAGAAGCCTGAAGCAGAAAAGCATCCAAGCTATGGGACAATTCTATGTCCTAATAGCCTCTCTGGTCAATAACCTAATTTCTTCTAAGTGTGGTCTTATTGCTTTTAGGCCCAGGGCTCCACACCACTGCTATTCTGACTGTTTTGGTGTAGAGACATCTAAAATGGGATAAAGAAATGTCAATTCCAACCAGAACATGGAAAGGGGTAATAGCTTATGAGCTCACTAGAGGATAATATGAGGCAAAATAGCATGGTGAAAAACCACGGACTTTGGAGTAAACTGCCCTAGGTTTGAGTCCTGGCTCCACCATTTGCTAGCTGAGTAACTTAAACAAATAACTTAATGTCTCTAAGTCTTAGTTTCAACTTTAAAACATGGATGGTAATGTCCACTTCACATGGTTGTTGGGAAAATTAAGAGATGTGTATACATGCTCCTTACCCCATGCCTGGCAGTCAAAAAATTATAGCTCCCTTCCCTCTTCCTTCTCCTAAAGTGAAGAGGGATTTAGCAAATGGACTATTCAGTGAAAGGAGGGTGTGCAAA
>NW_011488225.1:16947-18630 GCF_000754665.1 Bison bison bison
AGCTTCAGTCGTGTCTGACTCTTTGAGATCCTACTCTGTCCCTAGGGATTCTCCAGGCAAGAATACTAGAGTTGGTTGCCATGCCCTCCTCCAGGGGATCTTCCTGATACAGGGACTGAACCCGAGTCTCTTGTGTCTCCTACATTGACAGGTGGGTTCTTAACCACTAGCACCACCTGGGAAAGGAGGGCAGGAGGGACTAAAAATTAATAGGCTAGCAAAGCCTGCTCATTTAGGAAAGGGCTCTCTAAAAAGTTGGCTGAGGGTAGAAATATCACACAGTTATTAAAAATGTCTTCAAAGACCATTTAATGAAATAAAATGCTCATAATATAATGTGAAGTGAAAACAAGACACAAAATAATAATGACCAATTTCACGTTATAAATGCACACACACGCACATTACAGATTTGAAGAAACACACCAAAATGTTCACAGTGGTTTGGTTCTTTCTCAGTGGTGGACTTGATTTTTAAGTAATTTATTTATTCTGTATGTTTCCCAATTTGTCACAATGAACATGTACTTTTATCAACAAAGAACCCACATATGTGTTACTTTGCTCTTAGTTTTGTTTTTAAAGCAAACAAACAAGGCTGAATGGGAACAGGGTTCTGGAGAAAGGAAAAACTGAATTCAAAAGGATTACAAGTGCAGATAAAGTAGTTGTGGAACAAAAGAAGAGGAAATTAGGGAATGAAACACTATGTGGAAAAATATAAAGCAAGCAATTTTAGAGAACATGTCAAGCTGAATGTATAGTGCAATATAAGCTGGGCAGAAATAGTTGAGTGAAAATACATTGATTACCACCCATTTAGAGGTGGCAGTAAAGTATGATTACTGTCATATTTCTATACAACAAAATTGTATTAAAAAGGCAAAGGCAAAGCACTCGCTCAGTCGTGTCCGACTCTTTGCGACCCCGTGGACTGTAGCCTACCAGGCTCCTCTGTCCGTGGGATTCTCCAGGCAAGAGTACTGGAGTAGGGTGCCATTGCCTTCTCTAGGAGATCTTCCCAACCCAGGGATTGAACCCGGGTCTCCCGCATTGCAGACAGACGCTTTACCGTCTGAGCCACCAGGGAAACTTACACACATTTTAATATTTAATAGCATTTGGGTTTGAGAGTAATATTAAGTAAGGACAATCACTCACATGCATCTTCCTCAGGTTCAGAGGTAATGAACTGGGCTTACTAAATGTGTATATATATGAGTGAAGGCAATGATAAGAGAGTGAACTGGAATAATGAAGAGGCAATACCTACACCCTACTCTTACCAGGAGATCCTCTAACTGCACCAAACAGTTACTGCTCAGGAGGGAGCACAGTTGCCAGGTTTTCCTCAGCTATTTTTGAGACAGCATGGGAGGGGAAGGACTCACCACAGGGCTAGACTGATGCTGTCATAGACCAGAGCAAACCATGTGCCGCTCAGTAGTTAGACTCTCCTGAGGAATGATGGCTAAACTTTAACTTACCAGAAAGGGTCTGTGGAAGCTGTTGGGCCTATTAGCAAATAGGACCTTCCTGGGGAACATCACTCACCCAAGCCCCCTTGACCCAATCTGCCCACATACTCCTAGAGCTTTTCCTTGTTCTGGGCCTGGAGGAAGTATCTTAGGGCTCTTTGTATTTGGCCCCTCAGTGACCTAGGTTTTAGGGTAAAAGAGAGAG
>NW_011488225.1:18730-18884 GCF_000754665.1 Bison bison bison
AGATAGATAGGGAGACTGTATGAATGAGATACAGACAGCAATTATCCAACAAAGATCACAAAGGCTGCATTTATTAGTTCAGAGTGAAACCTGAGCAGAATGAAAAAGTTTTCCAGTGGGAATTGGGAGAAACTTGTATTAGAATATTTGGTTA
>NW_011488225.1:18984-21964 GCF_000754665.1 Bison bison bison
TTGGTTAAATTCGAAAGAACCTCTGAGAACCCTGTAGATGACTTTCATACGCATAAGGAAATAAACATTTACTGAATGTCTACTGTGTGCTAGGCAAATGGCCTCATTTAATGTTTACAACAATCCTGAAAAGTACATTTTAGAGAAATGGAAACTGGATTAGAGGGGTCAACTTTCCAAGTTCACAAAGCTAGATAGCAGCAGAGCTAAGACTCAAAGCCAGGACTGTTTTATACCAAACTTCATGTATTTTCCACTTTACCACAGTGCCTCCAACAGTTATAGTCTGGTTAAGTCCTAGTCTTCAAATATGCTGGCCCTCTAAGAGTACTGTATAGATGAAATACTCTCAGTATATTCAAGGGTCAGATCAGAAAGACTAAAAATTTCTTATTAATCTTGCTCTCTAGTCTTTGACATGGAAATTTAAGAACATTATAAACATTACCTTCTTCATTTACAGGGAGAGAAAGTCAATCCAGGAAAATGGGTGACGTCTGAGCTACACTAAGATAATTCAGAGGGAATAATGTGGCCCATGTCTATACTCTTGGGATGTCACAGAACCCTAATGGGGCTTCCCAGGTGGTGCTAGTGGTAAAGAACCGCCTGGCAACACAGGAGATGTAGAGATGCGGGTTCGATACCTGGGTGAGAAAGATCCCCTGGAGGAGGAAATAGCCACCCACTCCAGTATTCCTGCCTGGAGAACCCCATGGATAGAAGAGCCTGGCGGGTTACAGTCCAAAGGTTCGCAAAGAGTTGGACACGACTAAAGCGACTTAGCACAGCATACACAGAACCCCAATGCTGGGGACAAAGGAACTCCAGGGATTCAAGAGGATGCCTTTGGCCATGGTAGTCAGGAGTCTGGTACTCCTAAATACTGCCTAAACGACTAAGACCCCACCCCATTCATACATCCCACGCCTGTCTCTTTTGGATCCAACAAGGCTACCAAGACCCATGGCCCTCACTCACCTTAGCCTTTGAGAAGACAAGAAAGCACACGAAAGGCATATGAAGAGGAAGGACAGAGAAGAAGGGTATCTCAGTAAATACATCTGTTAACATGCTCCCAATTTCCAAAATCAATAAGAAAACTGTAAGAGGAAGTTTCTAGTCCTCAGACTTACCTGAGGTGTGTAAGGCCCTGGGGTCATTGGGTCCAAGCTTTCTAATTCTGCTTCCTCCAAAGCTGCTTCTTTAGCTGTACAAATATCCTTCTCAAGTTGAGTCAAATGCTCATCATACTGAGGAAGAAAAGCAGTGAATTCATTCAACATGTGTTTTAGACATTGAGAAGCAAACAAAAATCCCTGTCTTCGTGGGAGGGAGGTTCAAGAGGGAGGGGACCATGTACATCTATGGCTAATTCATGTTGATGTATGGCAGAAATTAAACCAATATTATAAAGTAATCATCAGTCAATTAAAGATAAATATAATTTAAAAAGCTAAAAGATGAGCACAGAAAAATAAGTTTATAAAAACCACTTTCTGATGAACTTACTAAAGTGATGTCAGCCTGTGAAAAAAATCCCTGTCTTCATGAAGCTTGTATTCTCGTGGCAGGATACAAGGATACATATGGTAATAAAGTAAATAATTATACAGCTTATTAAAAACATTTAGTGCTGGGTAAGAAAATAAAGAAGGGAAGAATACAGACTGTGGGTTGAAGGTTGGGGTGGGATATTACATTTTAAAAAAGGATAGGCAGAGAAGGCCTCCCTCAGCCCTAGGGAACAAAAGGATTCCAAAAAGTTAGATCCTACAGGGACGTCCTCTTTTTCACTTACTTCAGTCAGTGTCTGGTAACAGACGTTCACAATCTCCTGAGCAGTCTTAGTATACTGACTTTCAGGCCCTATAAATGAAAAAAGAGAATGCCATTGCTTCAGCTCCAGAAATGCACTTTCTGTCATCAGCAGTGGTGTCCTCTTGTCCTAGGTCCAAAAAATCATGCTTCAGCTTTAACTTGGACTCTTGCTCTAATTTTGGAGGGGGAAAATTTCAAACACATACAAAACCAGAGACACTAACATAATGAACTCCCATGTACCTCTTACCCATCTTTAACGATTATCAATAAATGGTCAATCCTGTTTCATTTACACACCAACTTTCACACTCTTCCCAAATTATTCTGAAGCAAATTCTAGCATTTCATCCATAAATTGTTCACTATGTGTCTTAAAGGACTCTTTAAAAGAAATGAACATGGACGACTGTATAATGGTATGTCATTAAACATGTCATTAAACATGTCAAACCCATAAAATGTACAATACCCAGAGTGAACTCTAATGCAAACTATGGACTTTGGGTGCTAATGATGTAGATTCATCAGTTGCAACAAATGTATCCCTCTAGTGGGGGATGTGGATAACAGGGGAGGCTGTGCATGTGTAGGGATACAGGGTTCATAGGAATACTCTGTACCTTCTGTTCAATTTTGCTCTAACTGCTCTAAAAAATAAAACACAGTAACAACTATTAAAAAAAACAACTACTGAGGATTTCCCTGGTGGTCCAGCGGCTAAGACTCCATGTTCCCAAAGCATGGGGCCTGGGTTTGATCCCTGGTCGGGGAACTAGACCCACGTGCTGCAACAAAGAGCCTGCATGCCACAACTAAGACCCAGTGCAGCCAAATAAATAAATAAAATTTTTTTAATTAAAAAAAAAACCATATTACACCTAAGGTAGCTAACAATAATTCTTTAATATTATTAAATGGCCAGTCAACATTCACATTTCCCCAATTGTTTTATAAATGCTCTTTTACATTTGATTTTTTTTGGGGGGGAATTATAATCCAAATAAGGTCCACACACTGCATTTGACAGATGTGTCTCTTTAAGATAGTTAACCTATTGGGTGATTCTTAACCAAACTACACAGTTCCCCATATAGATTTTGTTATAAGTTGTAAATTGGTGGCTTGCAGGTCAATCAGTTTTATTTGGCTCACAAAA
>NW_011488225.1:22105-23748 GCF_000754665.1 Bison bison bison
TTAGATAAGGCATGTGTTTCACACAGTTCCTACCAGGTCTGCTTGTTTATGCCTGGAGCCTGAAAGCATCTGAGTTGTTATTCCCAACTTAACTGAGTTGTTAAGTGCTTTATAATATTCTTTAATATACTAATTATTCACCTCCTCATTTGTAAAATATTTTTGAGTACCTCTAGGTGCCAGGCATAATACACAGACATGAGTAAGATACAGACGATATCCTCAAGAAGCTTATGGTCTTAGCACAGTGTATGTGTTAGTCACTCAGTCGTGTCCAACTCTTTGCAACCCCATGGACTGTCACCCTGCCAGGCTCCTCTATCAATGGAATTCTCCAGGAGATCTTCCCAAGCCAGGGATCAAACCCAGGTCTCCTGAAATGAAGACAGATTCTTTACTGTCTGAGCTACCAGGGAGCCCAGTGAGACAGACTATAAACAAATGAGGTGATACAACGCAGTGAAAAAATACATAAGAGGGTTTAGTAGAGGCATAGAGGAGGAAGTGACCGATGCTGGGATGGAAGAGGGAAAGAAGAATTAGGAAAGGCTTCATAGAGGAGGTGATCCTTGAATTAAACCTACCATTTATCAGGATGTAAAGTATAAAAAATATACCCCATGTGACATTTTCGTGCCATAACTACATAACTACTCTGAGTATTGTTATTAAGCTATTCTTCCCTGGTGGCTCAGCTGGTAAAGAATATGCTTGCAATGAGGAAGACCCAGGTTCGATCCCTGGATTGGGAAGATCCCCTGGAGAATGAAATGGCAACCCACTCCAGTATTCTTGCCTGGAGAATCCCATGGACAGAAGTGCATGGTGGGCTACAGTCCACAGAGTTGCAAAGAGCTGGACATGACTGAGCGACTAACACTTTATACTTTTTATACAAACAAATAAGTTCATTTCAGATTAAATTTTTCACAAGCAAAGGTCCATCTATTCTTCATAAAAGATGTAAAATAAAGTTGTGTCCTCACACAAGCTGCCAGGGCCAAACAAGAAGGAAAACTTAAGTCAACTAAAAGATATTCAGGACATAAAGACAGCCAGAGCTGGCTCACAGTCAGGAACAGTTTTGAGAGATAGGCGTCCACAGCTGAAGTTTCTGAGTTCTAATCTCCTAAAGCCACCAGGAGGTTGGTCCTCAAAGTACTGATGGAGAAAGACGGCAAAAGTTATCATATAAGGTTTCATGCTGATTAGAAATGCATGATGCTAGAGAAAATAGGCTGCATACAAGTCACAGGCTTCCTTTACTGAGCAAGTACATCAGCAGCTTATGGCAGTATCCTGGCTCATACACCTACAAGAACCTGACTCATCGCTAAAATTCCAGCCTACAGATTAAGAATTCAGCTCTTCAGTTCTGAAACTGAAACATAAACCAACCCTTTCAATATCTCAATCTTCTCATTTATAATGCAGGGGAAAATTAATTTTATACATTTGCAAAGTTTTCTCCCTTAAACCATTTTACCAATACAATATTGTAAAGTAAAATAATAATAATAATAAAAATTTTTAAAAAGATGTGTCTTCATTCCCCATTTTCTTTGCAACACATAACTCTAAAGAAATATACACTAATAATACTCCAGAATATAAAAAATATACTTATTTATATAGCAAATACA
>NW_011488225.1:24206-25110 GCF_000754665.1 Bison bison bison
CTCAAAGGGGTCCATAACCACCTCCATAAAACTAAAAATTGTGCTCTATATTCTGCAGTAATCAGGTGCTTACTAAAAGTAGGATGATCAGCTTTAGGTTTCACAGCTAAGGAAGAAAAGAGTCATCCAGTGAAAAGACATACACAGACAACAAGGCCTCTGTGGGAATAATAAAGAAGCTGGGGCTATTGTGGGGGAGAAGAGAGTAAATAGAAACTAAGTTTCAATTTCCCAGTCCCTAAAGAATTACTATACAGAAAATCAGAATTTAGAATAATTTCTGGAATGGCATGAAAATGAATATGAAAGATAAGGCTGTCTATGAATTACCACTGTGCCTTACAAGAGAACAAGTGACCCATTTGCAAAAAAGAAATGTTTTTGTTTGCAAAAATGAAAATTTTTGTTTTTCTTCTCTCCTTATTTAGTAAATCATGGCAAACCAGCTGCAAATGTAAAAAAAATATATTTATATTTATACTTTGCCTCATTCATAAGGACTGGCAGTGGCCTACAGAATCATATGTAATTCAAATTCAAATATCCCTAAATAGTGATAATTTCAGTGACAGCTTTGGAAAGTTGATACTTTACTAAAATCAAAGAAAATTCCTTTTTTCATTTCTAAGTTAATTTCGCTCTTTAGTAATGTCAGGAGAAGAAAGGAAAGCTACAAGCTTTGTAGTTCTAGTAGTGAGACAGCAAACAAGTATTACTGCTATCTAAAAGGTTTCAGAGAAAAAATAGCATTAAAATTAAAAAATAAAATCTCAGTAGCAGTAGAAAGCTTTAAAAAAATCAGTGCCAGATTTAATATACATATAGACACTCACATATTTTTTATTGAGGCATAGTTGATTTATATCAGTTTCAAGTGTACAACATAGTATTCAAAATTTTTATA
>NW_011488225.1:25210-26434 GCF_000754665.1 Bison bison bison
CAATTTCAAACACCTAATTTACCCTTCTTTCACCTTTCCCCTTTGGTAATTGTAAGTTTGTTTTCTTTTTTCAATGTTTTATTTATTTATTGACTGCACTGAGTCTTTGCTGCTGCCAGAGGCTTTCTCTATTCATGGTGCATGGGCTTCTCGTTGTGGTGGGTTCTTTATTGCAGAGCACAGGGTCCAGAGCATGCAGCCTCGGTAGTTGTGGTGCACAGGCTTAGTTGCCCCATGGCATGTAGGATCTTCCTGGACCAGGGATTGAACTCGTGTGCCCTGCATTGGCAGGCTGATTCTTAACCATTGGGCTACCAGGGAAGCCCTGTAAGTTTGTTTTCTATGTCTGTGAGTCTATTTTGTAAATAAGTTCTTTTGTATCACTTTAGATTTCACATAAAGTAGTATCATAAGATTCTTTTTTATGGTTGAGTGATATTCCATTGTGTGTGTGTGCATTCTTTTTTTATTCATTCATCTGTTGATGGACATTTCGGTTGCTTCCATATCTTGGCTGTTGTAAACAGTGCTACTATAAACACTGGGGTGCATATATCTTTTTGAATTAGAGTTTTCACCTTTTCCAGACAAATGCCTAGGAGTACAACTGCTGGATCATATGGTAACTCTATTCTTATTTATTTTTTCTTTTTTTTTAAAAAAAATTTTATTGGAGTATAGTTGCTTTACAATGTTGTGTTAGTTTCTGCTGTACAACAAAATGAATCAGCTATATGTATACATATATGTCCTCTTTTTTGTATTTCCTTCCCATTTAAGGTCACCACTGAACATTGAGTAGAATTCCCTGTGCTATACAGGTTCTCATTAGTTATTTTATACATAGCATCAATACTATATATATGTCAATCCCAATCTCCCAATTCATCCCACCTCGCCCTTCCCCCCATTCCTCTCTGGTATCCATTTTTGTTCTCTAAGTCTGTGTTTCTATTTCTGCTTTGCAAACAGGTTTATTTTTAGTTTTTAAGGAATCTCCATACTGTTATCCATAATCAGTAGCCACAGCAGTTTTAAAACAAAGTAGAAATTCAATTTTTTTCTGAAGCATTCATAATGCTATACAGTTCATTCTTTTGCCTTTTTGAGTCATATAGAAACAGAATTTACTTAAACAATATCACATACTTAGATGAATGAAAAATTGTCCATAACAATGTCAGGTGAAAACTGTATAACCAAATATATGCTTTCATTTGTTAA
>NW_011488225.1:26534-26823 GCF_000754665.1 Bison bison bison
CAAAATTTTTATACATTATATTCCCTTTAGTTATAAAATACTGGCTAATATTCCCTGTGCTATACAATATATCCTTGTACCTTTTTTATACATAGTAGAAGCCACAGTATTTGTTTAATTGAAGTATAGTTGATTTACAGCATTGTGATAGTTTTAGGTATACAGCAAAGTGATTCATTTATTTATATACATTCTTTTTCAGGTTCTTTTTCATTATTGGTTTTTATAAGATATTGAATATATTAATAGTTTCCGATATTTAGCTATTTTACATATAGCAATGTGTATC
>NW_011488225.1:26923-27904 GCF_000754665.1 Bison bison bison
GGGGAAGGACAGGGAGATTTTTCTTTTTCACTTTATACAATTTTATATGGTTTGATTTTTTTAATGCGCATGTAACTTTTTACGATGGAAAATTTCAGTTTAAGTTATATACTTGAATTTTACAGACACAATTTGGCAAAGACTTTAAAACACTGATAATCCCAGAGTTGGAGAGGTTGTAGGGAAACAGACATTCTCCTTCACTGTCATTTTTATTATAAACAGGTACAACCCTCTTAGAATACAATTTTAGAACATCTATCAAAATTTCCTACAAATGTACAAGGATATCAATTATGATACAAATATACATGCTATGGAATACATTAAAAAGAATGATAGAGATTTCTATGTACCAACAATAAGACAGGATCAGTAAAGATGTTAATTTTCTCTAAATTGATCTATAGGTTTAACTCAATTCCTATTAAAATTCCAGCAAGACTTTTTTTTTATAGATATAGACAAAATACTTCTAAAATTTATGTGGAAAGGCAAAAGAACACAATTTATAAAAAGAATAAAGTGAGAGGAATCACTCTACCTGATGTTAACACTTACAGTAGCTTAGCTACAGTAATCACGGCAGTATGCAGAGGGATAGGTCAGTGGAACAAAATAAACCCAGAAACAGACCCATGCACTTAGCTGATTTTTCACAAAGACGCTCAGAACAATTTACTGAAGTAAGAATAGTCTTCTCAACAAACAGTAATGGAACAGTAGAACATCCATTGGCAAAAAGAAAACAAACCTCAAGCTAAACCTCATATTGTATATAAATTCAAAATGGATCATGGATTTAAATGTACAACACTAAAACTATAAACTTTTAGAAAAGAAAATATAAAAGGGCTTTCCTGGTGGCTCAGAGGTAAATAATCCACCTGCCAATGCAGGAGACACGGGTTCGATCCCCAATCTGGGAAGATCCCACATGCTGCAGAGCAGCTAAGCCCATGTACCGCAACTACTGAGCCC
>NW_011488225.1:28486-29413 GCF_000754665.1 Bison bison bison
GGAGTGGGTTGCCATTTCCCTCTCCAATTAAAGAGGTCTATCTGACAAAAATGCAAATGATAGGTGAGAAGTCTAGGCTGGGATATTGGCCAGGTGACTATTTATTGTAATAATTTAGGCAAAATATAATGAGGGTTTTAGTGATATGCTGGAAGTCAGGGATTTATTCAACAGGAAGAATCAAAAATAACTGTGAGGTTTCCAGCTGCTACTCAGTGATGCTCAGTTCAGTCGCTCAGTCGTGTCTGACTTTGCAACCCCATGGACTGCAGCACGCCAGGCTTCCCTGTGATCACCAACTCACCCAACTCATGTCCATCGGTCGGTGACGCCATCCAGCCATCTCATCCTCTGTCATCCTCTTCTCCTCCTGCCCACAATCTCTCCCAGCATCAGAGTCTTTTCCAATGAGTCAACTCTTCGCATGAGGTGGCCAAAGTATTGGAGTTTCAGCTTTAGCATCAGTCCTTCCAATGAACACCTAGGACTGATCTCCTTTAGAATGGACTGGTTGGATGTCCTTGCAGTCCAAGGGACTCTCAAGAGTCTTCTCCAACACCACAGTTCAAAAGCATCAATTCTTCAGCGCTCAGCTTTCTTTATAGTCCAACTCTCGCATTCATACACGACCACTGGAAAAACCACAGCCTCGACTAGATGGACCTTTGTTGGCAAAGTAATCACTCTGCTTTTTAATATGCTGTCTAGGTTGGTCATAACTTTACTTCCAAGGAGCAAGGGTCTTTTAATTTCATGGCTGCAGTCACCATCTGCAGTGATTTTGGAGCCCAGAAAAATAAAGTCAGCCAATGTTTCCATTGTTTCCCCATCCATTTGCCATGAAGTGATGGGACCAGATGCCATGATCTTAGTTTTCTGAATGTTGAGCTTTAAGCCAACTTTGTCACTCTCCTCTTTCACTTTCAT
>NW_011488225.1:29513-30615 GCF_000754665.1 Bison bison bison
GCCAAAAAAAAAAACCTGGGGCAAAGAAACAGACACTTCACTGAAGAAAATACATGGGTGGTAAATATGCACATGAAAAGATATTTAATATCAATAGCCATTAGGGGAATGCAAAGTAAAAACACAATGAAAAAGATGAACAGATACAATTTATTTAAATAGTGGTAATACTAATACTGCAGAGAAACTGTATGATTAGTTCATTGCTGGAGAAAATGCAAAATGGTACAGGCATTCTGGAAAAGAGTATAGCAGTTTCTCACGGAACTACACATATATCTACCATCTCATTCTTGGGCATTTATCTCAGAGAAAGGACAATTTACATTCATACAAAATCTTATACATGAATGTTCATACCAGCTTTATTCACAATGGCAAAATATTGGAGAACTGAGTATCTTTCAATGACTGAACGGCTGAACAAACTTCTGGTACGATGAACACTACTCAACAACTTAAAACATGAACTACTGACACATACAATAAATTGAATTGATCTCGAGAATTATGCTTAGTGAAAAAAAAGTCAATCTCAAAAATATTGTACTATTCTTTGTATAAGATGCTCAAGTATCAAAAGTACAGAGATGGAGAACAGCTAGGTGGTTGCCAGGGAACAAGGAGAAAGGTGTGTGCACGTGGAGGGACAGGAATACAAAAGGTATCATCAGGGAGTTCTTCTGTGATGACAGACCAGTTCTAAACCTTGATTGTGGTGGTTAGGTGATGGCATAAAACTGCATAAAAAATACACATGCACAGATGAATATAGATTTTTTTCAAGGTGCAAACTGAATAAGGTCTGTAATCTAGTTAATGATAATGCATCAATTCCCTGATTTTGATATTGAACCACAGCTATCTAAGATGTTGCCACTGGAGGAAGGTACATAAAGGGTATACAGGTCTCTATAGACTATTTTTGTAATTTCTTGAGTCTAAAATTATTTCAAAATAGAAGCTTAAAAAAAGAGGATCAGGATATATTCATGAACAAAGAGAGCAAATTACAGAATAATTATCTATAAAAATGTCCATTGTTGCCAAAAGAAAAAAAAAGACAAAAAGTTAAAAACTAATGTGTAATTATTTACCATGT
>NW_011488225.1:30715-31531 GCF_000754665.1 Bison bison bison
AGACATACTTGTAGCAGTGGAGTGAGCTGGGGGACAGGGGAGACGGAGAGCAGAGGGAGAAAGTTGGAATAGAGAAGGATAGTAGAATATTCAGATTGAAGCATGTTTCAAGTTCCACTGGGACATCCAAGAGGGAATGTTCAGCAGGTGGTTGGGATATATATAGATCTTTGCCCAGAATAGAGTTGAGAGTCATCAGAAAGAGGTGGTGGTTAAACTTGTAGTAACAGGCAGAATAACATTCAGTAAAGGAGACTGAAAAGTAATGGTCTAAGAGGTAAGAGGAAAGTAAGAGCTGAAAGTTGTCATGAAGCCCATCATACTATAATTTCAAGGAAGAAATGCTCAATGATGTCAAAGAGTGGGGTGAGGTAAAGATAAGGACTGAAAAGTGCCCACTATACCTGGCAATTATGTGATCCTGTTCATTTGGTATGCTTGGCAGGGTAGAAACTAGATTAAAGCTGAGTGAGACATGAATGGCAGGTAAAGAATAGGAGAGACACATTACATGTTCATTAAAAAAGAAAAAAGAAATTCTGACCCATGCTACAACATGGATGGTTGAACCTTGGAAGCATTATGCAAAGTGAAATAAAAGCCAGATACAAAAGGACAAATATTCTATTTATTGTATGAGTCTACTCATATGAGGTACCTAGAAGAGGCAAATTCATTGAAAGAAAGTAGAATAGAGTTTACTAAGAACTGGGGGAATGGGAGAATGGGGATACTGAGTTTCTGTTTGGGATAAAGAAATGGTTCTGGGAACCGATAGTGGTGATGGCTACACAACATTATGAATGTACTTAATGC
>NW_011488225.1:31631-31825 GCF_000754665.1 Bison bison bison
TTTCTCTATCATTTGACTTTTTTTATAAGAAGTATGAATTATTAAAGAAGTCTGTTGTTTAGTCGCTCAGTCATTCCAGCTCTTCATGACCCCATGGACCATCCACCAGGCTCCTCTGTCCATGGGATTTTCCAGGCAAGAATACTGGAGTGGGTTGCCATTTCCCTCTCCAATTAAAGAGGTCTATCTGACAA
>NW_011488225.1:32126-33193 GCF_000754665.1 Bison bison bison
GTACTTAATGCCAGTGAACTGTAAACTTAAAAATGGTTGAAAAGGTAAATTTTTATTTCATGTATATTTTACCACAATAAAAACAAAAAGTCAGCTATGAAAAGAATGGATGGTAGCAAGGGGCTGAAGTGGTATCAAAAGAGATTTTATTCTCTTTAATGATGTGAGACTCAACCTCTATGTAGGAATACTTATACCTTGGCCCCAATTCAAGGAAAGTTATTAACAGAAAAAAAGAACCTTAATATTTATTAATGGCCAAACTTACAGACTTAGAAACTAGTATACAAAAATACTTTAAGCATTATATTAACCTGTTAACAATACTGTTCTTCAAACTGATTGAAACCTTTAGATTTAATAACCACTTTGCAGGAGGGGAGCACATGTACAACAGTAGCAAAACTTTTAAATTAGCCAGGAATAAACTCAACAACAAAAAAAGTAGATGCTCAATAGCAATAAAAACTATAAAATATATAGAAATAAACAAAAGATGCCTAGAAATTATACAACATAACCTAAAAGTCTTTATTGACAAAGGTAAAAGAACATGCGAATAAATGAAGAAACATGAGCTTCTAGATGGAGAAACATATTACAAAGATACACATTGTCTTCAAATTAATCCATAAATTAAAATAAGATTTCAAAATTATCTGTCACTGACAAGTTAGAATTTAACAAAAATGATCCTAGAGTTTATTTAGGCTAATAGAGGAAAGATAGTCACATCAGAGGAATTTAAAATTATAAAGTCTGAATGATAATCAGAGACACTATCTGGTGATAATAGTACAGATTAGATAAATAAATAAAACGGAAAGCTCCAAACTAGGTTAAAGAATATATAAGAATCTACTACATGATAAAGGTAGCATTTTGTACTAATGTACAAAAGGACAGACCATTCCATAAGTACAACTTGGACACTTTGGCTAATTCTTTGGAAGAGAAAATAAGTTAGATATTTACCTTATATCTTAGATTCTATTTTTAAAAATCAGTAAATGTTTAAATACTATACATATTAGAAGAAAATATAGTTGGCTATCTCAGAGTAGGGA
>NW_011488225.1:33563-33976 GCF_000754665.1 Bison bison bison
CAGAAAACTGCAAAAAAACAAATGAAACAACTGTTTCCAACCAGGAAGTATAGGACTGTCATTCTTGAGAGAAAGGAAATAAAGGAAGTAAGCCCTACAATTGTCCTTGGCTTTCTGCTGAATCCAACACAAGCACAGCAGTCTGACTAAGCCATAGAAACAGATACTGGAGTCTGAAGAGGCTAGAACAGTTAGAAATTGCAGGACAGAACTGGAGAGGTGGGAACTCCACAAGACAATCTAAGATCTGCAGAAAAGCTCTCTTAAATCTTCAGCTGAATGCTAAGCTGCACATGTGTATATGATGAGCTCCATAAAAGAGTCCTATACACAGAACTATTAGAGATCACACAGGGTTGGGAGTTACTCAAACAAAAGTGTAGAAAAAACTTCCCTGGAGATTTTTTGGGTAA
>NW_011488225.1:34150-38434 GCF_000754665.1 Bison bison bison
GATTCTCCAGGCAAGAATATTGGGAGTGGGTTGCCATGCCCTCCTCCAGGGGATCTTCCCAACCCAGGGATCAAACTTGTGTCTCCTGTCTCCTGCATTGGCAGGTGGATTCTTTACCACTGAGCCACCTGGGAAGCCCACAGACTATGCAGTTTATCTTAAATTTAATCAAACATTAAGTATTAAGGCCTCTGCCAACTACTTTATGGTTTTGCTAAGACTGGTATAAAGTTTGGGTTGTGTTTTTCAGACAGGATTTCTTTATCTATATCATTCTCACTGACATGGAATGTTATGTGACTTTTAAGACTATTGCGAATAGTTCTAATCCCAAGTTTTGGGTTTCTCTGATTATTAATATTCCTTCAAATGTAATCTGAACATGAACAGAGGCTCTGCAATTGATTTAGCACCTATGTGGTAGGTGAACAGACCTAGAGGCTTGAACACTAGTGTGCAGTCTATCACCACCTCTAGTACAAGACCTGAGTCCTCCAACGTGTACTGCATACTTCTGGGTGAAGTATTACTTATCTTTCACTTGTTGCCCAATGACCCTAACCTTAGTGCTAAGCATTCTAGCTATGTACAACTTAGCTCATATGTTACATACATGATAATCAAAGTATGTTAAATGCTATAGAAATATGCCATATGCAGAATGATATGTGTGAAGAATTTGAATGGAAAGGGTCAAAATAATGTTAATCAGAGATACCATTCTACTTTGCTAGAAAATTTTTTTGAAATAAAAATGTTAAAGCAGGGAATAGATTCCACATGGACTTTATTACTATTAATTAGAAATAGAGGCAGGTTCATATCTGGCCAGACCAACACAGTTTCAAATAAAAGTATTATTTTGTATATAGTACCTGATGGTAGGAAACATCTCATATGTGCCTTCAACTCCATAATGGATATCCTTTTAGCACAAAACAAAGATCACATTTCTTATCTCATGACACCACTAACCCTTTCTGCCCTATTCAGAGGTTTCTTATACTCTCACCCACTGATTAAGGATGAGGGGAAGACAGCCTTCTAGGCTGTCTACTGCTGCTACCAAATTATTATTTACTTCCCCTTGGGGAAAAAAAAATTCCTCCTACTTTTAGGCTTGTTCTCTACCATGCCAGAGGTTGAAAACGAGCTGCCTTGGAGCTAGATTGGGCCGGCAGATAGATGTTTTTATTTGGCTTTCAGAGTTCAATCCACACTTGGCCCACCTCAACTCATTTACATTACTAGCCTGGCCCCTATAGGCCACTTGAGTTTGAGATCTCTGCTCTTCAGTTTTACTCGCCATCATTAACCAACTCACATTACCAAGGACTTACACACCTGGCACAATCTTCTTGGCTCCAAATCCCTCTCCACTATGATGGGTTACTCTAATGTTCGTATGTACCACCTATCCAAAATCCTTGTAAATCTTCATGCCAATGGTTTGCACCTCCATTCCAGCCAAACATATCCATGGCTATATCTAGAATGCTGTCTTTACTGCTAACTGTTAAGCAGATTTTACTGCTTAACCTCTGAAAGTTTCAATTCCAATATCCTACATTTCCTTATCTCAGCCTTGTATCTGTCCAGTCTCTTCATTCTCTCTCTGATCCAAAGGAAACTTGCATCCCCATTAAATCCTGTCTCTATCAGGCCTCTCCTAACTTTAGTTCAAAAACTAAGGCAATGTACAGCAGTATACCAAAGTAAGCTATAGGACTGCTGTTATTTATCTTTCTTCATCAGGAGGTGGGGGTGGGGGGATTTAAAATAACTTGGTAAGAAATTTGAAACATGTTAAACTATAAACAGATTTTCCCTAATACAAAATTTGTATTAATTCAAACCTTTATCTACATTTCTCTTCAAATTCTCTCTCCCACCACCTCACTCATTCTTAGCAAAAGGCCCTATTTGCTATTTTGCAGAGAAAATGAGAGGCTACTGGGCAGAAACATTCTCAATGTTTATATTCCCATTCTCACAGGGATCTTATCTCATATTCTTTATTTTCTTCTCTTTCATCTATACAAAGATACCCTCTGTCCAACTGACTCATCCCTTCTAACACACTGATTAGAGTCTTCCTTCTTCCCTTCTTAGGCAAATTTCAGCCTCCACTTTTTAAATTCTCATTCACTCATATCCTCTGTAGTCTGGCTTTTGATTCTACCACTGTACTAAACTAGCTCTTCTAATGACCATTCTCTTTGGTCTTCTCTGTAGCACTTGATCTGCTGGCCATTTTCCTATTCTCTTGGTTTCTAGAGCATTACTCTCTTCTGGTTTTCCTTTTTTTCATCCTGGTCACTCCCCAGTATTCTCCACCCTATCCCTTAAATGCTGGTTTGGTATCTGTCAAATATATTCTCATCCTACATTCTCTCTTAACAGTGGTTCTTAACCTTTTTGGGTCACATATAACTTTGATAATCTGATAAAGCTATGGTCTTTCTACCCAGAAAAACATACAAGTGTATTTCAGCTATAGCATCAGAGGGTTCAAGGAATGTACCTGACTCCCTATTTGAACTCATCCACTTATATTTTTATATGCTGATGATTTGAAAAAATATCCATATATACAAACAGTACAGACTTCTCTTCTGAGCTCTGGACCTCTATTATCTACTCAAAGTCTTTACTTGGATATCCTACCTCAATACAACACAGCCCAAATTGAACTCTACCACTTTTCCTCCAAAACTACTCCTCCTTTATTTCCTATTATAGTCAGCCCTCTGTATCCATCCATGGGTTCCACAATGATGGAATCATTGGGCAAAAACATTTGTGAAAAAAATTTCAGAAAGTTCCAAATTGCAAAACTTGATTTTTCTGCACACTGGAAACTATTTACATTGTATTTATAACTATTTACATAGCATTTACATTGTATAGGTATCGTAAGTAATCTAGAGATGATTTAAAGTAATCTAGAGAGTGTGACAGTTAGATGCAGATACTATGCCATTTTACAAGTGACTTGAGCATCTACAGATTTGGTATTCCTGGGAGTTGTGGACATCGAGGGACAACTATATTAGTCAATGATACCACCAGTTTGCCCAAGTCAGAATTCTGAATGTCATCTGACTTATCCGCCCTTCTAAAAACCAGATTTTTTAAATTAACAAAAGTACTTCATGCTCAATTAAAAAAATTCAAACATCTAAGTACAAAAAAGCATAAAGTGAAGATTATCCTCCACCTCTCCCTTTAGTAATTCTTCCTTATGACAACAATTGAACTAGTGACTGAGCCCTTTAGATGGGCTCTTCAGTTCATCATTACTACTGAGCCCATTTCACTCATTTATGTTACCTGTCTGGCCTCCATAGGATCTAAATGTACAAATCCTTCTGTATATACTGTTGAGTGATCTAGTTTTCATCAATACATATCTTGGATATATTTGGGTATCAGCATATACAAGATACAGCTTTATTTGTTAGCTAATCTACCATTCTGATGGCCAAACAGTATTCCATCATATAGATGTACCATAGTTTAACTATTAATAATTTCTTATTGTTGGATATTTTAGAATGCTGTTTCCTTAATTACCAAGTTGCAGTTACAAACATATGTACATTTGCACATATGCCTTTGCAAACTTGTATGAAATATTCCTTTGAGATGAACTTGCTTAGTCAAAGGGAATACACATTTATAGTCCTCTAAAAAGTTTGTACCAATTTCTGTTTTCACCAAAAGAACAGGAGTACTTGGCATCATTTTTAATTCTCTCTGTCCTTTACCTTGGAGAAGGCGATGGCACCCCACTCCAGTACTCTTGCCTGGAAAATCCCATGGACGGAGGAGCCTGGTAGAGTGCAGTCCATGGGGTCGCAAAGAGTCGGACATGACTGAGCGACTTCATTTTCACTTTTCACTTTCATGCATTGGAGAAGGAAATGGCAACCCACTCCAGTGTTCTTGCCTGGAGAATCCCAGGGACAGGGGAGCCTGATGGGCTGCCATTTATGGCATCGCACAGAGTCGGACACGACTGAAGTGACTTAGCAGTAGTCCTTTACCTATACCCTCAATTTCTAGCCATTTATGAAGGTTATCAATTCTACTTCCTCAATATCTCTACCATCTGTCCCCATCTTTCCATTTTTATCGCTTCGTAACTTAGTTCAAGCTCTCAGTGCTTTAACTTGGATGGTTGTCAATAGTTTCTTTATTGGTGATTTGTCCTTTTAAAGGCTTAGTAAGACATACTAGGTGCCTTTCATGATTTGGGCCCACCTAACTTCATTGGATGCT
>NW_011488225.1:38622-40821 GCF_000754665.1 Bison bison bison
CAGACTTTGGCCACCTGATGCGAAGAGCTGACTCACTGGAAAAGACCCTGATGCTGGGAGGGATTGGGGGCAGGAGGAGAAGGGGACGACAGAGGATGACATGGCTGGATGGCATCACTGACTCGATGGACAGGAGTTTGAATAGACTCTGGAAGTTGGTGATGGACAGGGAGACCTGGCGTGCTGTGATGCATGGGGTCACAGAGTCGGACACGACTGAACGACTGAACTGAACTGAACTTTAAAAACTCCTTTATTAACACCAAAACTAGCTCCCACTCTGCACCACAGCCAAACTCAACTGTTTGCACTTCCCTGTCCAAGGTGCTCTCATCTTTCTAGCATTTGCACTCTCTATCTGGAACTTCTTCCCTACCTTTCTCCACTTGACTATCTGCTCAGCACAGCAGGTGCTCAATAAAGAATTAGCTGCAATAATCATCATCCTTTAAATTTTAGCTCAAAAACGACCTCCTCTTGAAAGAGTTTCCTGCTTTCCATACCAGTAGAAAACTTGGAAAACTATAAAAGATGAACATGAAGATAATCCTAACCTTACATCTCAGAAATAACCACTATTACCATCACTTTTAATGTATGTATCTTTTCATAAAAAGCATAACTGAGATGAAATTAAAGTTATGTGTTTTACTTTTCTCACTTAACATTCTAAGCACTCTTGTCATTAGTTTTTTTAGAATAAGCTTTCAATCTTTATACAATAATCTATCATGCAGGTGGCACACTAACTAGTCATTCCCTTTACATTAACCATTCCAAAGTTATTTCTCATTAATATAAATGACATTTTTGTGAATAGTTTTTCCTGTATCTCTGATTAGGACAGATTATCTTACTACATGCTAAGCACTTACACTCATTATTTCCTGTAATCCTCACAATAGCCATCTGAGGAGGGTATTATTATTTCCCCCATTTTACAGATGAGAAAGCAGAGTCTAAGTTGCTTGTCCAAAGTCATACTGCTATGAAGTGGGGCGGGGGGGGCAATATTCAAATTCAAGTCTACCTGACTATAAGATCTGTTCACTTAACTATTTTTAAGTCACAGTGCTATCAAAGAGCTTTCTAGAAATGTCTCATAATTTTATACTGCATATGTAAGAGTACCTACCTCACTAGCATTTTGAATACTTCCATTAAAAAGGAAACCAAGCTCATCTAATAGGCAAAAAACAGATGGTTTATCTGCTTCAATTTTTATTTCTTTGATTACCAGATACAACCGAATATTTATTCATTTTCATTTTGCATTTGATTTTTGTCTTGTGATCTGTCTACTGCCCTCTGCTCATTCCAATTACCATCTTCTGGGTTTTTCTCCTTATTGCCTTACCTAAGCTCCTCATAAACCTGCCCTCTATCTTAAGGCAGCTATCCCCAGGCCAAGCATCATCTCTGTAACATTCCTGCTAGCTTATTACTTGTTATATTCATTTTAAGACACCTGTGAGGCTGCTAACTTCTATTACCAGAATTTGGGCTGATTAGCTTTAGGTATTTTCAGGGAACAATAATGGAAAGATAAATGACCTGCATTTCCACTTTACAATCAGCAACAAGAAGGATACAAGGGACAAAGTAGATTCTTTTAACCCAACCTAGATGGAATAAACTAGAAGGCTCATCTCATCTCCTACCACTTCTCTTAATGAAATATATAGGTTCTAGCCAAGTACAGTTCCCTGAACTTGCCCTGTTCTTTCATTCCTCCATGATATTCTATCCTCTATACCCAGAATATCCATTTTCTCATCTGTCTTTCCGGTTGTCCCCTCCTTCACCTCCTCCTCCTAATTCTCTGTCCCTTCTGATGAACTTAACAGCCACACTACTTGGGCTGCTGAATACTGTAGGAGAAAAGTCATATAGACATGTAGATTTTTAGTTGAGACCTCAGTATGCTAGGCAATGCTCTTAAATTCCCTTAGCTCCCTCTTCTTTTTTGCTTCACAAGCTACGTGGGATTGTCATTTTACCGCTTAATTCTTTCAGCGTTCTTCCATTTAGGATAAAGTAAAGGAAATCAGTTCTGAATATTCATTGGAAAGACTGATGCTGAAGCTGAAGCTCCAATACTTTAGCCATCTGATGCCAAGAAGCTGACTCACTGGAAAAGACCCTGATGCTGGGCAAGACTGAAGGCAGGAGGAAAAGGAAAGGGTGAGACGAACTGAA
>NW_011488225.1:41167-42554 GCF_000754665.1 Bison bison bison
CAACCCACTCCTATACTCTTGCCTGGAAAATCCCATGGATGGAGGAGCCTGATAGGCTGCAGTCCATGGGGTCGCTAAGAGTCGGGCACGACTGAGCGACTTCACTTTCACTTTTCACTTTTCACTTTCATGCACTGGAGAAGGAAATGGCAACCCACTCCAGTATTCTTGCCTGGAGAATCCCAGGGACAGAGGAGCCTATTGGGCTGCTATCTGCGGGGTCGCACAGAGTCGGACATGACTGAAGCGACTTAGCAGCAGCAGCAGCAGGTCTTCTTATGATTTGACATCTACTTCTCTACATATAACCAGTCATTCACTACATTTAACTCTACACTTAACTGCAACCCCAATAACTCATTTCTTGAACCCAAGATGTAATTTCAGGCTTCTGTGCCTTCACATATGCTATTCTCTCTGCCTATAATGCTGTCTCCTCCACATCCTTTGCTTAGTAAACTCCACTGATCCTTTAGAACTCAGCTTAAGAAAATTCTATTATAGGAAGCTTCCTCTCATCCCACTCTGATTAAGATATTTTGTTTCTGCTTTACTTTGGCACTCTGTGCATGCATCTAGCATTACAACAAGTTCTGTGATTTTTCTTTTGTTTTCCCAACTAAACTATAGCCAATTTGGGGGCAGAGAACATATCTAATTTGATTTTATACCTGTAATATCTATCAGTGCCAGCACATACTAGGTGCTCAATAGATGTTTATTTAACAAGTAAGTTGTTCAAAACTGAAATTTATTAACTTGTTTACAAAGCCTTCCTAACCCTTAGGTGAAGGTGCTCCTTCATCTCCTCTAGGGCACTCTGTACATCCTTCTAATATAGTCCCTGATAAGCTGCATTTTAACTGTTTCTCTTCACTGACTGGACTGTGAATTACATGAGGACAGTGATGTCTTTCCCATCAGTAGACGGGAGTAGCTAGCACAGAACCTGACACATATCATTCAATCAGTTCATATACTGAGCAGGAATTCCATGCTCTGAGGAAGCACACGATTGTCTATGTTAACACATTTCCCTAAGTTCCATCAAAGGGCCTGGGGAATAGGTAAGCTTTCACAACTCATGGAAAGTAGTGATGGCCCAAAGTGACATCCATATGATTTTTATTCTCATTTCATTTGTCTGTGCTTTTGAAGTTTAGAAAATAAATGTACATTGCTTTGTCATCATTAAACATTATTAGCAAACTTTACAGAACACACTAAAATATGTCTTTTTAAAAAAATGCAGTTAAGTCATTTGATTGACTCTGCTGACTATCACAGCTCAAGCCTGCTTTATGCACTTAACTTTTAATAATGCTAACTAATGTTGGGTGGATATACTGATGGAAAGAGAAAAAAAGGAGAAATACTCACCATTGTA
>NW_011488225.1:42654-43852 GCF_000754665.1 Bison bison bison
TAGAAAGCTCTCCCGACTCTGATACTTGTGCTTGGAGATATTCTGTGATTAAAAGAAATCAAGGGACTCAGATACACATATAAAGTTACTTGCTTCCAAAAAGATATTTTAGACCAAATCACTCACTTTACGTATGGTCTCTAAATCCATTGGACTGACAATTACTTTGTAATAATCTGGAACAAACTTCTTATTAACTGGGTGATGAAACGGCCAAGACTTGTAAAAAGAAAGCATGAGAAATTAAATGGAAACCATTCTTTATACCAGAGCTTCTCAACCTTCACTGCGTCATAATGTTAAGACCCTGACAAAAGCTATGGACCCTTTTCCCAGAAAGACACATAATCATACAAAACTTTGCATATAATTTAAGGGGTTCACGGATTCTTTTAAGAGTTCATGTGCCCTGACAGGGTAAGGACCCCTGCTCTATATTCACAATTAAAATCTCGCATCCCCTAGTCCCATTGCAGAGGGTTCACAGCATTATTGCATACACAACATATGCCTATAACACAAAAGGAAACTCAGTTCAGAATTCCCTAGGGAAGATCATTATAACAAAATGATATAGAGACCCAACATGGTAGCCCTGTCATAAAGTTGCAAAAGGGAAAAACTGAAACAAAAGACAACAAATGCTGGGTAATTATCAAACTCTCCTTTGTTAAGAAGCACCTCTAAATCCAAAGCCTCCCATATTACCTGGCATCCTAATTTCTCTCCTGAGCTACTCAGAAGCATTAAATACTGAATGTCAACAACAGGAATAAAGACCCTCTCTATATCACAGATTCCTGGCCTCTTTGATTTCAATGATAATGCACTCATATAGCAAAAAGGTTTCTTTTTAAAATTATATACCAGTTTGAAAAAAAGAAAAAAATTACATACCAGTTTGAATTGACAAACACCACACTCCAGACTCCCCAGTGATACACACACATGCAGACACTCTTTTGTCCTTTTCTTTCCTTTGTACTATCTTCACAATATTCAACATACAGACCACTTACATCTGGAACTGCCATCATTTTCTGGGTGACAATGTTGTCCAGAATAAAAGAAAATGCCACTTGGTCATCATCATCCAGCAAGGGGTTGATTGCTTTCTCTAAACGAGCCAATTTATCTTCTTTCTGACATGAAACAAAGCAAAGGAAACATAAAGGCTTTCCTGAGGTATAATCATCAT
>NW_011488225.1:43952-46563 GCF_000754665.1 Bison bison bison
ATATTTCTCTTGTCCTAAAAAGTCTAACTTTGAATTGTAAACTCATCTGTTCCAGACAAAAATTCAGATAAGAAATAATACTCCAGTAAAAGGATCAAAAGAGATGTGTCAACCATTCTTATAGGTATTCTATCTTCTAGTCTTGTAGATCATCAAAAATATACACCCTTGGGCAACAACAGCTTAGCTCCCACAACAAAAACATCTTCACCAAATTAAGTTTTAATATCACACTGTTTTTGCTGTAAAACTATCACTGAAAACACTGAACACATTATTGTTGATTAGTAACTTTTATACAAGGGAATCTAACCCAATAAATTCATTTTAGACTACACTACGAAAAAGTCTGTATATCAATTGCTCCATGTCTTAACCCACTAAAAATCTTCTTAAAAATTATTTTTGGCTGCACTGGGTCTCTGTTGCTGTGCATGGGCTTCTCATTGCAATGGCTTCTCCTGTTGTGGAGCACGGGCTCTAGAGCTTGGGCTCAGCAGCTGAGGTACACGGGCTTAGTTGCCCTGTGGCATGTGGAATCTTCCCCCTCTAGGGATCGAACCTGTGTCCCCTGCATTGACAGTTGGATTCTTAACCACTGGACCACCAGGGAAGACCATGCCTTTTGTTTAAGTTTGTTTTTTTTTTTTTTTAGCCTTTCTAAGTGGGTATGAAGTATTAACTGGTTTAACTGGTTTAAATTTTTATTTCCACAATGATCAACCAAACTTATAATCTTTTCATGTTTATTGGCCATTTGGCAATCTTCTTTTACGAAATTTCTACTTCAATATTAACATCATCACATTTATATTTTTTAGGCCTGTACAGCTGCCATATTTTGTTGTTGTTAAGAAGATAAAATACAGATTATCTTTTAAAAATTAAAATTTATCCCTGCCAAAACAGTCTCTTAGCTTCAGCTGGCTTTCCAGGAAGTCAATTCCCTTAGCCCTTTCTAAAGTGTTATGTGGATTTTAGATTTTAATCCTAGCTCTACTATTTAACAGCCACGATGCCCAAGACAAGTTAGTTTCTCCTATGGACCTCAGTTTTTCCATCAACAAAAGGGAGGTAATTAGACTATATGATTTCTAAGGTCCCTTCCAGACTCTAATGTACAAAAGACCTGCTTCTCCCTCATTTCTCTAATCTTCTGTTACATTCCCTACTTCCTCAATTCTGGTACCTGCCAGCTTCAAATTCTACCGCCTTTCTCTCATTTTAAATGTCTTACCTCTTTAAGTTTTTCATCACAGAGATCCAGCATTGATTGAGAGATCTGGGTCAGTGAGTGCTTTGGCCCTAGATTACAGAGAAACAAACAGGAAGAGATGAGACCACGGACACAGGAGGCAAGAGTACCAACACCTTTCCAGACTTGCACCAACCTAGCTGCTGAGTCAGACAGATGTTCAGTCTTACCTCTATTTTTCAGTGCCTAACACATACCAGATGAATAATATGGATGAATACACTAATTTTAATTCTCTCCCTTATTGTGTATATCCACACACAGCAGACTACCTTTGATACTGCTGCCTTTAATACCTTGAAAATAATACTATGGATAGGGAAATGACAATTTATTTAAGGATGACTAAGGAGATCATCTTTAGCATTCAAAATTTGTGACTGCAATTTTCATTTGCAGAACTCATGGTTTGTGATGTCTGCCCAACACAGGGCTAATCCAAAGCCTTTGTCAGAAAACAATCTCCATCCTAGCTCAGACTACTACTTTAGTTTCCCTGAAGTCCCTAACAAGAGTTTCACAAAATCCTCCAACTATCACCTACATTCCCTGCTTATGGCTACCCTAGTTTAAGCTCATCATAGGGATAGTCAAAACATTTTCTTCTAAACAGTAATTCTATTTCCTTGCAGTATCCTTTGTTTATCTTCCTGTCAATTCTTTCAAAGTAAGTGCTCCCCAGAGCCTAAACGTTAGCTCTATTCTCAACTACTTATTAATTAATTAGCTGGCATTTATTTGTTCATTCAGCAATTTTTTAATGACTGTGATATGTTCAATGATGAGATTAAAGGGAAAATAAGACACAAGTCCTACCTTAGAGAGTTCTTGGTTTAGTCAAAGAAAATGACATGAAAATAAATTGCTATACAACAAGGTATAAGTGCTGGAAGTATCTATGAGTGAAATGATATGATATCTGGAAATATAAATAATGAACAAGACTGGCCATATGCTGGTAAGTCCTGAACTGGGTGAATAGGTGTACTGAAGTTTATTTACCTTCTCTCTACTTCTGTATATGCCTAACAATTTCCATAATAAAAGTTTTTAAAAAGTGAGTGTAAGTGCAAATAGAGGAATATACTGATTACTATGAACTGTGGAGGGTTTGCAACAGTTTTAAAACAATTAAATCTGAGTACCAGGAAAGGCTTGTTGTGACTGATACTTGAGCAATGTCATTAATGAAGAGAAGTCCACCAGGTAGATAGTATTGTAGAAAAACATTCCAGAAGGAAGAAGAAGTGTGCAAAAACATTTAACTAAGCAAATTCATGGAAACATGAAGCAACACATTTCACAACAGGAATCACAAGTAGTTCTGTACAACTGGAATACAGGTACGTGTGAGGA
>NW_011488225.1:46663-49049 GCF_000754665.1 Bison bison bison
AAACCAGAAATGGAACTTGGAAAGGCTGGACGGGACATATTACAGTGGTCTAATAGGAGATACAAAGGCACTGAAGATTTTAAGCTAGAGAGTAATTTTTCAAACTTGTATATCAGAAAAAAATACCCTGTCAACAGTATGAAGAACTAAGGCAAGCAGCAGAGAGAAAGTCTGGAAGCAACTGCAAGAGGTCAAAGAAGAGATGACAAGGGCTTCAACTAAGACAGTTGCAATGGAGACCAAAAGGAAGGGAATTTGTTCTAGCAAAATTTAGAAGGTACAATTTATGGAACTTAGTGATCTATGAGTGCGGGAGAGGGAGAGTGAATCAACGATGACTCATATTTCTAGGTTGTATAACTGGAAGGATAGTAATACCACTGATGGTGGTATCATTACTATTATCATCATTTGGGTATAAGGAAAAAAGAAGATTGAGCTAGAGGGGGATGTAAGGAGAAAATCATTTCCAAATTTTTACTAACATTGCCCCTAAATGACCCACAGGTACCTCAAGCTCTGCATTTTCAATGTCAGCTCTTAGCTACCCATTTTTTTTTATGCAATTATGCTTGCCAACTTAAATGATAGTTGGACCTAACAAATTTATTCTTCCTTTGTATGTGTCTGGTACTCTGCTAGGCCCTTGGAATACAAAGATGAATGGTCTCTCTAGGAGGTCACAAAGTGGTAGGAAAATCAAATATATAATCAATTATATGTAACATAATAAGAGCTATAAAAGTTGATTTAATTGTGCTAAGGGGCACAGATGATTGAAAAATGGGTACCGTGAGCAATGTGAATACATCTTCATGAAGCGAGGATATGAGCTAGGCTGGAAATATGAATGGAAAGAGAATAAAGGGCATTCCTTACAAAGGGCAAAGACTGTGCAAAGGAATGAAGACATGGGATAGGATATTTAGTGAAATACAATGCTGAGTGTGGCAGGAATCTATATCTATAGTAGGTATGGGAGCCAGTCATTGGAAATGAGACTAGATAAACGGGTCAGGGCTGCTTGTGAAAGGTATTAAAATCTAGGTACAACTATTGTCGCATGCGTACAGGTGAAAAAACGGAAAAGGTTATAAGATGCTAAATAAGTCATCTAAGGTAATTCAATTATTAAGTGCCATGGTTAATCTGTACCCTTCCTTAATCTCTATACTTCGAGATGAATCTGTGCTCAAGGATACAACTGGAAATCAGAAAATTTTATCCTTTACATGGGCAAAAGCTGTATGTACTATATCTTGAACTCTTTAAGACTCAGAAAACAGATTTCTTCCTCCTTATATTTTCAGTTTTTGAGCAAAGTAGAAATATAACAGCCCCTATAACGTATTTGTAGATCAAATCAAAGACAAATACAGTCACAAGCACATACTCTGTGGGGGTTCCATCCACAGCAAATGCCTCTTCTATTTACCTAGGCTCACTTCTTCCTCCCATACTCCCCATCCAATTGTTTCATTTCAACAGATAGACTCCAAATTCTCCAGAGGATACATTAAAAAGTGGGAATAAAAAGCAGCAATATCTATTAAATGACTAAAAACACACGTTACCTGATTTTCATAACCCTCAAATTCACTAATACATTGTAGGTCCTTTTGATCAGTCCAATCTACTTTGAATTTAGGACTAGTAAGGAATTAAGTAAGGATCTAAAAGGTCACCTTTGCAGTCAAAGATAGGTGATTCTTACCATTGTAGGTTGCACTATTTTTCACAATTAGCTCCAAATGCTCCCTGAACTCTTCCCGAGATGGGTAGAGGCGTTTACGCACATTTTCACGGAGTGTCTGTAAGTCCATTGGCCGGGTGATGATCTTGTAGTAGTCCTTTACGACCTTTGCATTGACTGGAGTGTGGAAAGGGTATGTCTGTGCAAACAAGAGCCAGCACCATCCATGAGCAAAGAACATTTGCCATAACCAATTCCTCAAGACTCTCTCACATCTTACCTGTCTCTATCTGGCCATCAATTCTCAAAGGAATCTCTCTAGATGGAGCAGGTCTGACTGTTTCCTCTACTAACTGTTAAAAAATAAATAAAAAACTATATCCCAAAGAATAAGGAGTTTGAGGTTCTTATGATCTCTGTTCGTTTCCAAGGCAAACCACTCAATATCACAGTAATCCAAGTCTATGAGCCAACCAGTAGTGCTGAAGAAGCTGAAGTTGAACGGTTCTATGAAGACCTAAAAGACCTTTTAGAACTAACACCCAAAAAAGATGTCCTTTTCATTATAGGGGACTGGAATGCAAAAGTAGGAAGTCAAGAAACACCTGGAGTAACAGGCAAATTTGGCCTTGGAATACGGAATGAAGCAGGGCAAAGGCTAATAGAGTTTTGCCAAGAAAATGCACTGGTCAT
>NW_011488225.1:49149-49321 GCF_000754665.1 Bison bison bison
GGAGGCCTTACAAATAGCTGTGAAAAGAAGAGAAGCAAAAAGCAAAGGAGAAAAGGAAAGATATAAGCATTTAAATGCAGAGTTCCAAAGAATAGCAAGAAGAGTAAGAAAGCCTTCCTCAGCGATCAATGCAAAGAAATAGAGGAAAACAACAGAATGGGAAAGACTAGAG
>NW_011488225.1:51269-52362 GCF_000754665.1 Bison bison bison
GTGAACTCCGGGAGTTGGTGATGGACAGGGAGGCGTGGCGTGCTGCGATTCATGGGGTCGCAAAGAGTCAGACACGACTGAGCAACTGAACTGAACTCAACTGAGGACTATACTGCCCTCTATCTGAAATCAGACAGAACAAAGGGCCTTGCAATCCATACTGCAGACCTGAATGCGGTGAACTCACATTCGGAAGATCTCTCATGTCATTGATGATAGACTCCAAAATGGATGACAATGTCACCATGGGGTCTGTCCGGCGCCGGTGAATGGACTTATGAGGTCTCTAAGGAGAAACAAAATATCAGAATGCTTCTTTAAATTAAAGAAAGAATACATTTGGAAACCTTGTAATGAGCAGTACATGTAATTCTCAGGGCAACGCCACAGTGAGAATTTAAGGCTGTATCAGGGCCACGGCTTAGAGGACTGGGGGAATTAATGAGAATCCCATCTGGTCAGAAAGCAGCAATGCAGATACTCACATTCAGATAGTCACAGTGAACAGTAGTTCCAACTCGCCGTTTCTTCTTGGGAGGAAGTTGCTGCTTAGGGAATTTGAGAACCAGAGATTTTCTGCGAACCTCATCTGCACTGTAATAATCACAACACTTTCATAGCATGCAGTCCGTATTTCTAGCCCCCAGAAAAAAATCAACCACAAAGAAAAAGCCCAAAGTACCCAAGCATGAGTCTGGGGGGTAAAAAGCCAGACTAAATGCCAGACATCCACATCCTAAGGCTCAGATTGGGCAAGACCTCATAGTATCTCCAAATTAATAAAGAACTAGGCAAAGCCACAAGTTCACCTCAGTTTCCTACTTAGAAGATAAAGGAACTAGGCTAAAGGAATTTCAAAAATCTTTCTATCTCGAACATTCTATCTCAGGATAAAAGGGCTAGGAAATTTAACTTATTCAGAATAGAAACAAGGGAAGAAATTAAAGCTTGTTTGAAAAGAAAAACTAGGGACTTCCTTAATGGTCCAGTGGTTAGGACTCCATGCTTTCACTACAGGAGGCATGGGTTCAATCCTTGGTTGGGGAACTAGGATCCCGCATGCCACACGGAGTGGCCGAAAAGAAGAGAAAAA
>NW_011488225.1:52462-53381 GCF_000754665.1 Bison bison bison
ATGTAATACCCTGACTGTACAACGTCAGTGGCATATAATCCAAGGACAACAAATTACAGAAAATATCTTGAATCTACTTTACATGTTTGTTGTTGGTAGTAGTATGTGTGCTCAGTTGCTCAGTCATGTCTGACTCTTTGCGACCCCATGAACCGTAGCCTGCTAGGCTGCTCTGTGCATGGGATTTTCCAAGCAAGAATACTGGAGTAGGTTGCCATTTCCTTCTCCAAATTCTCAAATTATGTTGCACATATCACAGGATGGGCAAATGTATAAATACACTGATGCTGGGAACCAAACAGGATATAAATATAAAACAGAAAAAGAATAAAACTTAATGATGTACAAATAGAGGTGATATAATGTTTTCATTTTTTTAGTTAAATCAAGAACCTAAAAAGTGTAAGCTAAAAGTAAAATGCAAACTATAGCTAAAAAACAGAAAAAGACAAAGAATCTATAGATATAATTTGTATTGGAAGTATTGAATGAGGTTGTGACTTACAATATTTATATATTTCCTAGTTCTATCTACTAAGAACCTAGAAGCAGTGACATCTCAGTGCCAGTGAGCATACCTAACACCTAGATATTGGTTCCAAAATACTATTCCCCAATAAAAGGAACCAGGACTCTCTGAGAAAGGGCAGATTCTGGGTCTGGGACAGAGAAATTTCAAGGAAAGCCTGACATCTAGTGCCAGAAAGCAAAGAAGTTTGCAAAATTTATAGGTTCATTTCAAAAGGACACAGGTTCTGGCTTGAAGGGATCAAATCTGGGACAATCTGGGCATTCAAATTAATAATGATGTTAACAAATTTTAATATAGTTTACAAAAGGAAGAATTTCAGAATCCATAGTAATATTCAAAAAAAGAGGGAGAAGTCCCGCTTTACAGAATGTCAGTTAGTATAAAGAA
>NW_011488225.1:53957-54784 GCF_000754665.1 Bison bison bison
CTGGCAACAATTACTGAGGAAAGTCCATTAAAGTTCCTGTGTCCTCAGTTCCACTTCAGAGAATACATCACATCCACCCCTGCCCCCCACCAATATCACCAACCTCCAACAGATCTCTCCTACCGCTCTTACCTCTCAATTAGCTGTTTCCCTAGGACAATCTTGGTCCCTTCAACCTTGATAAGTTCCTCATTATCATTATGAATGACTGTCTTTTCCAACTCCTCCTCCTGCTCCTCTGTCATGGCAACAGGGTTGGAAGGGGGAGCATTTGTTTGATAATAAAGAGGGCAGAATTTGTTTGTTCTCATGTGCCCAATGGCACCACAAGCCCCACATTTCAGCTGTAAAAGGAAAAGTATCAACATGTCAGAGGTAAGCAGGCTTCTCATGTTAGCTTTAAGAAATAACACAGAAGGCAGAAGAGAAACAAAGGCAGGCCCAGAACTTTTATTCTCACACACCTTTCAACCAGAAGCCACCGAACGAAAGTATATGTATGGAAGTGACACGTTAAAAACAAAATGAAATCCAGAGACTGAACATTACTTTAAAAATCAAGTGAGGAAGAAAAGGCAGAGGATTTTTAACCCAACTTAAGTTGTAAACTATGAAAACATTAAAAATGCAGAAGAAAGGCTATTGAAAGCCCAAGGTTGCATTCAGTAGCACAGGTAGCCAGAATGAGTATATTCTCAGTCTCAAGGAAAAGGCTTAATAATACTAAGTCTCTTGAAATTCCCTGGCAGTCAGTGGTTGGATCTGTGTTCTCACTGCAGAGGGCCTGGGTTCAATCCCTGGTCAGGGAACTAAGATCCCACAGGCAG
>NW_011488225.1:54884-56261 GCF_000754665.1 Bison bison bison
GCGACCCCATAGATGGCAGCCCACCAGGCTCCCCTGTCCCTGGGATTCTCCAGGCAAGAACATTGGAGTCCAATAAGTGACCTGTAAAAATCAGTCTAACTACTTTACTACCTCATATTCATGCTGAAAGCCTTCTTCTTATGCCATATGTTTTGTATTCCTTTAGATATATCTTCAAAATATTCAGCTATCAGAAGTTAGAAATCAAATACAGAAACTGTGTCCGTTTATATTTTGTATTTTCCAGTTTTTTTATGTATGCAGTCTTCAAATATATTAATGAAGAGGAAGAGACATTATCAACTCTGGAAGCCAAATCTCCAGTCTTCAAACAGATTACTCAAAAATCTTGCTTAAATATATGCACACATGTATGTGTTTGTGTGTTAGTGTGTATGTGTGCATGAAAGAGAGAGGCAGACAGGGGCAGAGAGAGAGAGATTCTACTTTATTAAAGAACCTTTTAGGGAAATTTGCATAAGGACTGAATATTAGATACTACTGAATTAATGTTAAATTTCTTAGGTGTAGTATCATGTTTGTGCATGCTAGGTCACTTCAGTCATGTCTGACTCTTTGTGACCCCATGGACTGTAGCCTGCCAGGCTCCACTATCTATGGGATTTTCCAGGCAAGAATATTGGAATGGGTTGTCATTTCCTTCTCCAAGTATCATGTTTGTTATGTCCTTATTCTTTGGAGATGTGTGCTAAAGAATTTGAGAGCAATGTCATGATGCCTACAACTTCCAAATGTTTCAGCAAAAAAGAAAATGTTTTAGATATATAAAGATGAAACAAATGTGACAAATGTTAATGGTTGGTGAATTTAGAGAAAAAACATACTATATTATTACTTCAGCTTTTCTGTAGGTTTGCAATTTTCAAACTAAAAAGTTGGGGGTCATAAAAAAATAAATAAAATAAAATGCCTGGAAAAAAAAAGTTGGGAGGATTTTTTTTTAATTTAAAAACTTTTCTCATTGTACAGCAGAAACCAATACAACATTGTAAAAAATGAATTAAAAAAAATAAAAACTTTTCTACTTGATTATCAAATTCTCTGACGACAAGGGCTAGGTAAGTATAAGTATAGTCTGTCTCCTCAATCTTTTTGGCTGGTCCATTATCAGAACATCTGAGATCAGGAACCTTACAGATATTACAAGTGCCTGGAATTAGAACAGGAAGAGCATCTACTATATACCAGGTACTGTACTACTTGCTTTATATAGTCTCCTTCATTTTACCTTCATAGTTACCCTTGAAAGGGTGATTTTATTTTGTAAATAAGGAAACTAAGACTCAGAAAAGTTGAACAGCATGCCCAAGGGCAAGTAGGTGGTGGAGCCTAATGAGTGCTTTACAAGACTGTAAT